>NC_139990.1:43297624-43432624 GCF_964263955.1 Coregonus lavaretus
TCAACCTTCAACTGCAACGTAATAATGCCCTACCACCCGATCACAGGATCGTCTGGCCAAGCTGCAGGAGGCCTACTGCCAGTACCTACTGTCCTACGACTCCCTGGACCCCGCTGAGCGCTCCCGCCTGGAAAGGGAGGTGCTGGAGGAGAAGGGGAGGCTGGAGAAGAGGAGGGGGCCCCTGGAGGGCCACCCAGATGACTCCCAACAGAGCCTGCTCCAGTTGCCCCGCTGTGAGCCCAAGAATGGCCTGGTAAACGGGGTGGTGCAGAGGAACGGCCTGCCCAGGAGCCTGGAGGAAGGAGAGAAAGAGGTGAAGAAACAGGAGGAGATGTGGCTGAGGTCCAGGAGGAGGCTGTTCGCTCAGGAGAAGAAAGGAGGAGCGGAGGAGGAGAAAGCAGAAGAGGAGGAAGGGGTTCTCAGCGACCAGCACAAGTGTATATACAGGGTAGGTCATTTCAGCCTGTTTCTGGCCCTGTACACACTCAGGTTGAACAACTGATGTACATCACATTTAGCACAACAAATGTGATACAACAGAGAGTTTTTCTGGACAAAAAATAATTACACAAGCATAGTGGAGGCACTACAAAACGCTTGTGTAAATATTGTTGCGCAAACGTGTGCAACACTGTCAATACAGTCTATTGGTTAATGAGCTCTGTGGTAGCTGTGTGTGTGCAGAGTGAATACAGTGCAATACAGTATATTGGTTAATGAGCTCTGTGGTAGCTGTGTGTGTGGAGAGTGAATACAGTGCAACACTGTCAATACAGTGTGTATAGATGTTAGTGCCTGGAGGCAGAACTACAACATCCCTGGTTCCGTTGCTCTCACATCTAATATAGGTCACTGCACATCTGCAAGCACAGAGGCCACACACACAATCAGACACACACGCACACACACCTCATTTTGACAACACGTCACCCCATGTCAACTTATCAATGCCAGTATTTCTGTCTTCATGCTCCATGATGCTCTTCTGTTGCTCACAGTTCTCTTATAAGTAGTATCAGTTAGTTATCCTGTAGTATGAGTTAGTTCTCCTGTAGTATGAGTTAGTTCTCCTGTAGTATCAGTTAGTTCTCCTGTAGTATCAATTAGTTCTCCTGTAGTATCAGTTAGTTCTCCTGTAGTATCAGTTAGTTCTCCTGTAGTATCAGTTAGTTCTCCTGTAGTATCAGTTAGTTCTCCTGTAGTATCAGTTAGTTCTCCTGTAGTATCAGTTAGTTCTCCTGTAGTATCAGTTAGTTCTCCTGTAGTATCAGTTAGTTCTCCTGTAGTATCAGTTAGTTATCCTGTAGTATCAGTTAATTATCATGTAGTATCAGTTACAGTACTCCTGTAGTATCAGTTAGTTCTCCTGTAGTATCAGTTAGTTCTCCTGTAGTATCAGTTAGTTCTCCTGTAGTATCAGTTAGTTCTCCTATAGTATCATTTAGTTCTCCTGTAGTATCAGTTACAGTTCTCCTGTAGTATCAGTTACAATACTCCTGTAGTATCAGTTAGTTATCCTGTAGTATCAGTTAGTTCTCCTGTAGGATCAGTTAGTTCTCCTGTAGTATCAATTAGTTCTCCTGTAGTATCAGTTAGTTCTCCTGTAGTATCAGTTACAGTACTCCTGTAGTATCAGTTAGTTCTCCTGTAGTATCAGTTAATTATCCTGTAGTATCAGTTACAGTACTCCTGTAGTATCAGTTAGTTCTCCTGTAGTATCAGTTACAGTTATCCAGTAGTATCAGTTACAGTACTCCTGTAGTATCAGTTAGTTATCCTGTAGTATCAGTTAGTTATCCTGTAGTATCAGTTACAGTACTCCTGTAGTATCAGTTAGTTCTCCTGTAGTATCAGTTAGTTCTCCTGTAGTATCAGTTAGTTCTCCTGTAGTATCAGTTACAGTTCTCCTGTAGTATAAGTTAGTTATCCTGTAGTATCAGTTAGTTCTCCTGTAGTATCAGTTACAGTTCTCCTGTAGTATCAGTTAGTTCTCCTGGAGTATCAGTTAGTTCTCCTGTAGTATCAGTTAGTTCTCCTGTAGTATCAGTTACAGTTCTCCTGTAGTATCAGTTAGTTCTCCTGTAGTATCAGTTAGTTCTCCTGTAGTATCAGTTACAGTTCTCCTGTAGTATAAGTTAGTTATCCTGTAGTATCAGTTAGTTCTCCTGTAGTATCAGTTACAGTTCTCCTGTAGTATCAGTTAGTTCTCCTGGAGTATCAGTTAGTTCTCCTGTAGTATCAGTTAGTTCTCCTGTAGTATCAGTTACAGTTATCCTGTAGTATCAGTTAGTTCTCCTGTAGTATCAGTTAGTTCTCCTGTAGTATCAGTTAGTTCTCCTGTAGTATCAGTTACAGTTCTCCTGTAGTATCAGTTACAGTACTCCTGTAGTATCAGTTAGTTCTCCTGTAGTATCAGTTAGTTCTCCTGTAGTATCATTTAGTTATCCTGTAGTATCAGTTAGTTCTCCTGTAGTATCAGTTACAGTCTCCTGTAGTATCAGTTAGTTCTCCTGTAGTATCAGTTAGTTATTCTGTAGTATCAGTTAGTTCTCCTGTAGTATCAGTTATAGTACTCCTGTAGTATCAGTTAGTTCTCCTGTAGTATCAGTTAGTTCTCATGTAGTATAAATTACAGTTATCCTGTAGGATCAGTTACAGTACTCCTGTAGTATCAGTTAGTTCTCCTGTAGTATCAGTTAGTTATTCTGTAGTATCAGTTAGTTCTCCTGTAGTATCAGTTACAGTACTCCTGTAGTATCAGTTAGTTCTCCTGTAGTATCAGTTAGTCCCCATTAGTATAAATTACAGTTATCCTGTAGTATCAGTTACAGTACTCCTGTAGTATCAGTTAGTTCTCCTGTAGTATCATTTAGTTATCCTGTAGTATCAGTTAGTTCTCCTGTAGTATCAGTTAGTTCTCCTGTAGTATCAGTTAGTTCTCCTGTAGTATCAGTTAGTTCTCCTGTAGTATCAGTTAGTTCTCCTGTAGTATCAGTTACAGTTCTCATGTAGTATCAGTTAGTTATCCTGTAGTATCATTTAGTTATCCTGTAGTATCAGTTAGTTATCCTGTAGTATCAGTTAGTTCTCCTGTAGTATCAGTTAGTTCTCCTGTAGTATCAGTTAGTTCTCCTGTAGTATCAGTTAGTTCTCCTGTAGTATCAGTTAGTTCTCCTGTAGTATCAGTTAGTTATCCTGTAGTATCAGTTAATTATCATGTAGTATCAGTTACAGTACTCCTGTAGTATCAGTTAGTTCTCCTGTAGTATCAGTTAGTTCTCCTGTAGTATCAGTTAGTTCTCCTGTAGTATCAGTTAGTTCTCCTGTAGTATCATTTAGTTCTCCTGTAGTATCAGTTACAGTTCTCCTGTAGTATCAGTTACAATACTCCTGTAGTATCAGTTAGTTATCCTGTAGTATCAGTTAGTTCTCCTGTAGGATCAGTTAGTTCTCCTGTAGTATCAATTAGTTCTCCTGTAGTATCAGTTAGTTCTCCTGTAGTATCAGTTACAGTACTCCTGTAGTATCAGTTAGTTCTCCTGTAGTATCAGTTAATTATCCTGTAGTATCAGTTACAGTACTCCTGTAGTATCAGTTAGTTCTCCTGTAGTATCAGTTACAGTTATCCAGTAGTATCAGTTACAGTACTCCTGTAGTATCAGTTAGTTATCCTGTAGTATCAGTTAGTTATCCTGTAGTATCAGTTACAGTACTCCTGTAGTATCAGTTAGTTCTCCTGTAGTATCAGTTAGTTCTCCTGTAGTATCAGTTAGTTCTCCTGTAGTATCAGTTACAGTTCTCCTGTAGTATAAGTTAGTTATCCTGTAGTATCAGTTAGTTCTCCTGTAGTATCAGTTACAGTTCTCCTGTAGTATCAGTTAGTTCTCCTGGAGTATCAGTTAGTTCTCCTGTAGTATCAGTTAGTTCTCCTGTAGTATCAGTTACAGTTCTCCTGTAGTATCAGTTAGTTCTCCTGTAGTATCAGTTAGTTCTCCTGTAGTATCAGTTACAGTTCTCCTGTAGTATAAGTTAGTTATCCTGTAGTATCAGTTAGTTCTCCTGTAGTATCAGTTACAGTTCTCCTGTAGTATCAGTTAGTTCTCCTGGAGTATCAGTTAGTTCTCCTGTAGTATCAGTTAGTTCTCCTGTAGTATCAGTTACAGTTATCCTGTAGTATCAGTTAGTTCTCCTGTAGTATCAGTTAGTTCTCCTGTAGTATCAGTTAGTTCTCCTGTAGTATCAGTTACAGTTCTCCTGTAGTATCAGTTACAGTACTCCTGTAGTATCAGTTAGTTCTCCTGTAGTATCAGTTAGTTCTCCTGTAGTATCATTTAGTTATCCTGTAGTATCAGTTACTTATCCTGTAGTATCAGTTAGTTCTCCTGTAGTATCAGTTACAGTCTCCTGTAGTATCAGTTAGTTCTCCTGTAGTATCAGTTAGTTATTCTGTAGTATCAGTTAGTTCTCCTGTAGTATCAGTTATAGTACTCCTGTAGTATCAGTTAGTTCTCCTGTAGTATCAGTTAGTTCTCATGTAGTATAAATTACAGTTATCCTGTAGGATCAGTTACAGTACTCCTGTAGTATCAGTTAGTTCTCCTGTAGTATCAGTTAGTTATTCTGTAGTATCAGTTAGTTCTCCTGTAGTATCAGTTACAGTACTCCTGTAGTATCAGTTAGTTCTCCTGTAGTATCAGTTAGTTCTCATGTAGTATAAATTACAGTTATCCTGTAGTATCAGTTACAGTACTCCTGTAGTATCAGTTAGTTCTCCTGTAGTATCATTTAGTTCTCCTGTAGTATCAGTTAGTTCTCCTGTAGTATCAGTTAGTTCTCCTGTAGTATCAGTTAGTTCTCCTGTAGTATCAGTTAGTTCTCCTGTAGTATCAGTTAGTTCTCCTGTAGTATCAGTTACAGTTCTCATGTAGTATCAGTTAGTTATCCTGTAGTATCATTTAGTTATCCTGTAGTATCAGTTAGTTATCCTGTAGTATCAGTTAGTTCTCCTGTAGTATCAGTTAGTTATCCTGTAGTATCAGTTAGTTCTCCTGTGGTATCAGTTAGTTCTCCTGTAGTATCAGTTACAGTTCTCTTGTAGGATCAGTTAGTTCTCCTGTAGTATCATTTAGTTCTCCTGTAGTATCAGTTAGTTCTCCTGTAGTATCAGTTACAGTTCTCCTGTAGTATCAGTTAGTTTTCCTGTAGTATCAGTTAATTATCCTGTAGTATCAGTTACAGTACTCCTGTAGTATTAGTTAGTATCAGTTAGTTCTCCTGTATCAGTTAGTTCTCCTGTAGTATCAGTTAGTTATCCTGTAGTATCAGTTACAGTTCTCCTGTATTATCAGTTACAGTTCTCCTGTAGTATCAGTGACAGTTCTCCTGTAATATCAGTTAGTTCTCCTGTAGTATCAGTTAGTTCTCCTGTAGTATCAGTTAGTTCTCCTGTAGTATCAGTTAGTTCTCCTGTAGTATCAGTTAGTTCTCCTGTAGTATCAGTTACAGTTCTCCTGTAGTATCAGTTAGTTCTCCTGTAGTATCAGTTAGTTCTCCTGTAGTATCAGTTAGTTCTCCTGTAGTATCAGTTAGTTCTCATGTAGTATCAGTTAGTTCTCCTGTAGTATCAGTTAGTTCTCCTGTAGTATCAGTTAGTTCTCCGGTAGTATCAGTTAGTTCTCCTGTAGTATCAGTTACAGTTCTCCTGTAGTATCAGTTACAGTACTCCTGTAGTATCAGTTAGTTATCCTGTAGTATCAGTTAGTTCTCCTGTAGGATCAGTTAGTTCTCCTGTAGTATCAATTAGTTCTCCTGTAGTATCAATTAGTTCTCCTGTAGTATCAGTTAGTTCTCCTGTAGTATCAGTTACAGTACTCCTGTAGTATCAGTTAGTTCTCCTGTAGTATCAGTTAATTATCCTGTAGTATCAGTTACAGTACTCCTGTAATATCAGTTTGTTCTCCTGTAGTATCAGTTACAGTTCTCCAGTAGTATCAGTTACAGTACTCCTGTAGTATCAGTTAGTTATCCTGTAGTATCAGTTAGTTCTCCTGTAGTAACAGTTAGTTCTCCTGTAGTATCAGTTAGTTCTCCTGTAGTATCAGTTACAGTTCTCCTGTAGTATCAGTTACAGTTCTCCTGTAGTATACGTTAGTTCTCCTGTAGTATCAGTTAGTTCTCCTGTAGTATCAGTTACAGTTATCCTGTAGTATCAGTTAGTTATCCTGTAGTATCAGTTAGTTCTCCTGGAGTATCAGTTAGTTCTCCAGTAGTATCAGTTAGTTCTCCTGTAGTATCAGTTAGTTCTCCTGTAGTATCATTTAGTTCTTCTGTAGTATCAGTTAGTTCTCCTGTAGTATCAGTTAGTTCTCCTGTAGTATCAGTTAGTTCTCCTGTAGTATCAGTTAGTTCTCCTGTAGTATCAGTTAGTTCTCCTGTAGTATCATTTAGTTCTCCTGTAGTATTAGTTAGTTCTCCTGTAGTATCAGTTAGTTCTCCTGTAGTATCAGTTAGTTATCCTGTAGTATCAGTTAGTTCTCCTGTAGTATCAGTTACAGT
Source organism: Coregonus lavaretus (assembly GCF_964263955.1). Lineage (NCBI taxonomy): Eukaryota > Metazoa > Chordata > Actinopteri > Salmoniformes > Salmonidae > Coregonus > Coregonus lavaretus. Next base: position 43,304,180 of record NC_139990.1, read on the forward strand.
TCTCCTGTAGTATCAGTTAGTTATCCTGTAGTATCATTTAGTTCTCCTGTAGTATCAGTTAGTTCTCCTGTAGTATCAGTTAGTTCTCCTGTAGTATCAGTTAGTTCTCCTGTAGTATCAGTTAGTTCTCCTGTAGTATCAGTTAGTTCTCCTGTAGTATCAGTTAGTTCTCCTGTAGTATCAGTTAGTTCTCCTGTAGTATCAGTTACAGTTCTCCTGTAGTATCAGTTACAGTACTCATGTAGTATCAGTTAGTTCTCCTGTAGTATCATTTAGTTCTCCTGTAGTATCAGTTACTTATCCTGTAGTATCAGTTAGTTCTCCTGTAGTATCAGTTACAGTTCTCCTGTAGTATCAGTTACAGTCTCCTGTAGTATCAGTTAGTTCTCCTGTAGTATCAGTTAGTTATTCTGTAGTATCAGTTAGTTCTCCTGTAGTATCAGTTATAGTACTCCTGTAGTATCAGTTAGTTCTCCTGTAGTATCAGTTAGTTCTCATGTAGTATAAATTACAGTTATCCTGTAGGATCAGTTACAGTACTCCTGTAGTATCAGTTAGTTATCCTGTAGTATCAGTTAGTTATTCTGTAGTATCAGTTAGTTCTCCTGTAGTATCAGTTACAGTACTCCTGTAGTATCAGTTAGTTCTCCTGTAGTATCAGTTAGTTCTCATGTAGTATAAATTACAGTTATCCTGTAGTATCAGTTACAGTACTCCTGTAGTATCAGTTAGTTCTCCTGTAGTATCATTTAGTTCTCCTGTAGTATCAGTTAGTTCTCCTGTAGTATCAGTTAGTTCTCCTGTAGTATCAGTTAGTTCTCCTGTAGTAACAGTTAGTTCTCCTGTAGTATCAGTTAGTTCTCCTGTAGTATCATTTACAGTTCTCCTGTAGTATCATTTACAGTTCTCCTGTAGTATCAGTTACAGTTCTCCTGTAGTATACGTTAGTTCTCCTGTAGTATCAGTTAGTTCTCCTGTAGTATCAGTTACAGTTATCCTGTAGTATCAGTTAGTTCTCCTGTAGTATCAGTTAGTTCTCCTGGAGTATCAGTTAGTTCTCCTGTAGTATCAGTTAGTTCTCCTGTAGTATCAGTTACAGTTATCCTGTAGTATCAGTTAGTTCTCCTGTAGTATCAGTTAGTTCTCCTGTAGTTTCAGTTAGTTATCCTGTAGTATCAGTTAGTTATCCTGTAGTATCAGTTACAGTTCTCCTGTAGTATCAGTTACAGTACTCCTGTAGTATCAGTTAGTTCTCCTGTAGTATCATTTAGTTCTCCTGTAGTATCAGTTACTTATCCTGTAGTATCAGTTAGTTCTCCTGTAGTATCAGTTAGTTATTCTGTAGTATCAGTTAGTTCTCCTGTAGTATCAGTTACAGTACTCCTGTAGTATCAGTTAGTTCTCCTGTAGTATCAGTTAGTTCTCATGTAGTATAAATTACAGTTATCCTGTAGTATCAGTTACAGTACTCCTGTAGTATCAGTTAGTTCTCCTGTAGTATCATTTAGTTCTCCTGTAGTATCAGTTAGTTCTCCTGTAGTATCAGTTAGTTCTCCTGTAGTATCAGTTAGTTCTCCTGTAGTATCAGTTAGTTCTCCTGTAGTATAAATTACAGTTATCCTGTAGTATCAGTTAGTTATCCTGTAGTATCATTTAGTTCTCCTGTAGTATCAGTTAGTTCTCCTGTAGTATCAGTTAGTTCTCCTGTAGTATCAGTTAGTTCTCCTGTAGTATCAGTTAGTTCTCCTGTAGTATCAGTTAGTTCTCCTGTAGTATCAGTTAGTTATCCTGTGGTATCAGTTAGTTCTCCTGTAGTATCAGTTACAGTTCTCTTGTAGGATCAGTTAGTTCTCCTGTAGTATCATTTAGTTCTCCTGTAGTATCAGTTAGTTCTCCTGTAGTATCAGTTACAGTTCTCCTGTAGTATCAGTTAGTTCTCCTGTAGTATCAGTTAATTATCCTGTAGTATCAGTTACAGTACTCCTGTAGTATTAGTTAGTATCAGTTAGTTCTCCTGCATCAGTTAGTTCTCCTGTAGTATCAGTTACAGTTCTCCTGTATTATCAGTTACAGTTCTCCTGTAGTATCAGTGACAGTTCTCCTGTAATATCAGTTAGTTCTCCTGTAGTATCATTTAGTTCTCCTGTAGTATCAGTTACAGTTCTCCTGTAGTATCAGTTACAATACTCCTGTAGTATCAGTTAGTTATCCTGTAGTATCAGTTAGTTCTCCTGTAGGATCAGTTAGTTCTCCTGTAGTATCAATTAGTTCTCCTGTAGTATCAGTTAGTTCTCCTGTAGTATCAGTTACAGTACTCCTGTAGTATCAGTTAGTTCTCCTGTAGTATCAGTTAATTATCCTGTAGTATCAGTTACAGTACTCCTGTAGTATCAGTTAGTTCTCCTGTAGTATCAGTTACAGTTATCCAGTAGTATCAGTTACAGTACTCCTGTAGTATCAGTTAGTTATCCTGTAGTATCAGTTAGTTATCCTGTAGTATCAGTTACAGTACTCCTGTAGTATCAGTTAGTTCTCCTGTAGTATCAGTTAGTTCTCCTGTAGTATCAGTTAGTTCTCCTGTAGTATCAGTTACAGTTCTCCTGTAGTATAAGTTAGTTATCCTGTAGTATCAGTTAGTTCTCCTGTAGTATCAGTTACAGTTCTCCTGTAGTATCAGTTAGTTCTCCTGGAGTATCAGTTAGTTCTCCTGTAGTATCAGTTAGTTCTCCTGTAGTATCAGTTACAGTTCTCCTGTAGTATCAGTTAGTTCTCCTGTAGTATCAGTTAGTTCTCCTGTAGTATCAGTTACAGTTCTCCTGTAGTATAAGTTAGTTATCCTGTAGTATCAGTTAGTTCTCCTGTAGTATCAGTTACAGTTCTCCTGTAGTATCAGTTAGTTCTCCTGGAGTATCAGTTAGTTCTCCTGTAGTATCAGTTAGTTCTCCTGTAGTATCAGTTACAGTTATCCTGTAGTATCAGTTAGTTCTCCTGTAGTATCAGTTAGTTCTCCTGTAGTATCAGTTAGTTCTCCTGTAGTATCAGTTACAGTTCTCCTGTAGTATCAGTTACAGTACTCCTGTAGTATCAGTTAGTTCTCCTGTAGTATCAGTTAGTTCTCCTGTAGTATCATTTAGTTATCCTGTAGTATCAGTTACTTATCCTGTAGTATCAGTTAGTTCTCCTGTAGTATCAGTTACAGTCTCCTGTAGTATCAGTTAGTTCTCCTGTAGTATCAGTTAGTTATTCTGTAGTATCAGTTAGTTCTCCTGTAGTATCAGTTATAGTACTCCTGTAGTATCAGTTAGTTCTCCTGTAGTATCAGTTAGTTCTCATGTAGTATAAATTACAGTTATCCTGTAGGATCAGTTACAGTACTCCTGTAGTATCAGTTAGTTCTCCTGTAGTATCAGTTAGTTATTCTGTAGTATCAGTTAGTTCTCCTGTAGTATCAGTTACAGTACTCCTGTAGTATCAGTTAGTTCTCCTGTAGTATCAGTTAGTTCTCATGTAGTATAAATTACAGTTATCCTGTAGTATCAGTTACAGTACTCCTGTAGTATCAGTTAGTTCTCCTGTAGTATCATTTAGTTCTCCTGTAGTATCAGTTAGTTCTCCTGTAGTATCAGTTAGTTCTCCTGTAGTATCAGTTAGTTCTCCTGTAGTATCAGTTAGTTCTCCTGTAGTATCAGTTAGTTCTCCTGTAGTATCAGTTACAGTTCTCATGTAGTATCAGTTAGTTATCCTGTAGTATCATTTAGTTATCCTGTAGTATCAGTTAGTTATCCTGTAGTATCAGTTAGTTCTCCTGTAGTATCAGTTAGTTATCCTGTAGTATCAGTTAGTTCTCCTGTGGTATCAGTTAGTTCTCCTGTAGTATCAGTTACAGTTCTCTTGTAGGATCAGTTAGTTCTCCTGTAGTATCATTTAGTTCTCCTGTAGTATCAGTTAGTTCTCCTGTAGTATCAGTTACAGTTCTCCTGTAGTATCAGTTAGTTTTCCTGTAGTATCAGTTAATTATCCTGTAGTATCAGTTACAGTACTCCTGTAGTATTAGTTAGTATCAGTTAGTTCTCCTGTATCAGTTAGTTCTCCTGTAGTATCAGTTAGTTATCCTGTAGTATCAGTTACAGTTCTCCTGTATTATCAGTTACAGTTCTCCTGTAGTATCAGTGACAGTTCTCCTGTAATATCAGTTAGTTCTCCTGTAGTATCAGTTAGTTCTCCTGTAGTATCAGTTAGTTCTCCTGTAGTATCAGTTAGTTCTCCTGTAGTATCAGTTAGTTCTCCTGTAGTATCAGTTACAGTTCTCCTGTAGTATCAGTTAGTTCTCCTGTAGTATCAGTTAGTTCTCCTGTAGTATCAGTTAGTTCTCCTGTAGTATCAGTTAGTTCTCATGTAGTATCAGTTAGTTCTCCTGTAGTATCAGTTAGTTCTCCTGTAGTATCAGTTAGTTCTCCGGTAGTATCAGTTAGTTCTCCTGTAGTATCAGTTACAGTTCTCCTGTAGTATCAGTTACAGTACTCCTGTAGTATCAGTTAGTTATCCTGTAGTATCAGTTAGTTCTCCTGTAGGATCAGTTAGTTCTCCTGTAGTATCAATTAGTTCTCCTGTAGTATCAATTAGTTCTCCTGTAGTATCAGTTAGTTCTCCTGTAGTATCAGTTACAGTACTCCTGTAGTATCAGTTAGTTCTCCTGTAGTATCAGTTAATTATCCTGTAGTATCAGTTACAGTACTCCTGTAATATCAGTTTGTTCTCCTGTAGTATCAGTTACAGTTCTCCAGTAGTATCAGTTACAGTACTCCTGTAGTATCAGTTAGTTATCCTGTAGTATCAGTTAGTTCTCCTGTAGTAACAGTTAGTTCTCCTGTAGTATCAGTTAGTTCTCCTGTAGTATCAGTTACAGTTCTCCTGTAGTATCAGTTACAGTTCTCCTGTAGTATACGTTAGTTCTCCTGTAGTATCAGTTAGTTCTCCTGTAGTATCAGTTACAGTTATCCTGTAGTATCAGTTAGTTATCCTGTAGTATCAGTTAGTTCTCCTGGAGTATCAGTTAGTTCTCCAGTAGTATCAGTTAGTTCTCCTGTAGTATCAGTTAGTTCTCCTGTAGTATCATTTAGTTCTTCTGTAGTATCAGTTAGTTCTCCTGTAGTATCAGTTAGTTCTCCTGTAGTATCAGTTAGTTCTCCTGTAGTATCAGTTAGTTCTCCTGTAGTATCAGTTAGTTCTCCTGTAGTATCATTTAGTTCTCCTGTAGTATTAGTTAGTTCTCCTGTAGTATCAGTTAGTTCTCCTGTAGTATCAGTTAGTTATCCTGTAGTATCAGTTAGTTCTCCTGTAGTATCAGTTACAGTTCTCCTGTAGTATCAGTTAGTTATCCTGTAGTATCATTTAGTTCTCCTGTAGTATCAGTTAGTTCTCCTGTAGTATCAGTTAGTTCTCCTGTAGTATCAGTTAGTTCTCCTGTAGTATCAGTTAGTTCTCCTGTAGTATCAGTTAGTTCTCCTGTAGTATCAGTTAGTTCTCCTGTAGTATCAGTTAGTTCTCCTGTAGTATCAGTTACAGTTCTCCTGTAGTATCAGTTACAGTACTCATGTAGTATCAGTTAGTTCTCCTGTAGTATCATTTAGTTCTCCTGTAGTATCAGTTACTTATCCTGTAGTATCAGTTAGTTCTCCTGTAGTATCAGTTACAGTTCTCCTGTAGTATCAGTTACAGTCTCCTGTAGTATCAGTTAGTTCTCCTGTAGTATCAGTTAGTTATTCTGTAGTATCAGTTAGTTCTCCTGTAGTATCAGTTATAGTACTCCTGTAGTATCAGTTAGTTCTCCTGTAGTATCAGTTAGTTCTCATGTAGTATAAATTACAGTTATCCTGTAGGATCAGTTACAGTACTCCTGTAGTATCAGTTAGTTATCCTGTAGTATCAGTTAGTTATTCTGTAGTATCAGTTAGTTCTCCTGTAGTATCAGTTACAGTACTCCTGTAGTATCAGTTAGTTCTCCTGTAGTATCAGTTAGTTCTCATGTAGTATAAATTACAGTTATCCTGTAGTATCAGTTACAGTACTCCTGTAGTATCAGTTAGTTCTCCTGTAGTATCATTTAGTTCTCCTGTAGTATCAGTTAGTTCTCCTGTAGTATCAGTTAGTTCTCCTGTAGTATCAGTTAGTTCTCCTGTAGTAACAGTTAGTTCTCCTGTAGTATCAGTTAGTTCTCCTGTAGTATCATTTACAGTTCTCCTGTAGTATCATTTACAGTTCTCCTGTAGTATCAGTTACAGTTCTCCTGTAGTATACGTTAGTTCTCCTGTAGTATCAGTTAGTTCTCCTGTAGTATCAGTTACAGTTATCCTGTAGTATCAGTTAGTTCTCCTGTAGTATCAGTTAGTTCTCCTGGAGTATCAGTTAGTTCTCCTGTAGTATCAGTTAGTTCTCCTGTAGTATCAGTTACAGTTATCCTGTAGTATCAGTTAGTTCTCCTGTAGTATCAGTTAGTTCTCCTGTAGTTTCAGTTAGTTATCCTGTAGTATCAGTTAGTTATCCTGTAGTATCAGTTACAGTTCTCCTGTAGTATCAGTTACAGTACTCCTGTAGTATCAGTTAGTTCTCCTGTAGTATCATTTAGTTCTCCTGTAGTATCAGTTACTTATCCTGTAGTATCAGTTAGTTCTCCTGTAGTATCAGTTAGTTATTCTGTAGTATCAGTTAGTTCTCCTGTAGTATCAGTTACAGTACTCCTGTAGTATCAGTTAGTTCTCCTGTAGTATCAGTTAGTTCTCATGTAGTATAAATTACAGTTATCCTGTAGTATCAGTTACAGTACTCCTGTAGTATCAGTTAGTTCTCCTGTAGTATCATTTAGTTCTCCTGTAGTATCAGTTAGTTCTCCTGTAGTATCAGTTAGTTCTCCTGTAGTATCAGTTAGTTCTCCTGTAGTATCAGTTAGTTCTCCTGTAGTATAAATTACAGTTATCCTGTAGTATCAGTTAGTTATCCTGTAGTATCATTTAGTTCTCCTGTAGTATCAGTTAGTTCTCCTGTAGTATCAGTTAGTTCTCCTGTAGTATCAGTTAGTTCTCCTGTAGTATCAGTTAGTTCTCCTGTAGTATCAGTTAGTTCTCCTGTAGTATCAGTTAGTTATCCTGTGGTATCAGTTAGTTCTCCTGTAGTATCAGTTACAGTTCTCTTGTAGGATCAGTTAGTTCTCCTGTAGTATCATTTAGTTCTCCTGTAGTATCAGTTAGTTCTCCTGTAGTATCAGTTACAGTTCTCCTGTAGTATCAGTTAGTTCTCCTGTAGTATCAGTTAATTATCCTGTAGTATCAGTTACAGTACTCCTGTAGTATTAGTTAGTATCAGTTAGTTCTCCTGCATCAGTTAGTTCTCCTGTAGTATCAGTTACAGTTCTCCTGTATTATCAGTTACAGTTCTCCTGTAGTATCAGTGACAGTTCTCCTGTAATATCAGTTAGTTCTCCTGTAGTATCAGTTAGTTCTCCTGTAGTTCAGTTAGTTCTCCTGTAGTATCAGTTAGTTCTCCTGTAGTATCAGTTAGTTCTCCTGTAGTATCAGTTAGTTCTCCTGTAGTATCAGTTACAGTTCTCCTGTGGTATCAGTTAGTTATCCTGTAGTATCAGTTAGTTCTCCTGTAGTATCAGTTAGTTCTCCTGTAGTATCAGTTACAGTTCTCCTGTGGTATCAGTTAGTTATCCTGTAGTATCAGTTAGTTCTCCTGTAGTATCAGTTAGTTCTCCTGTAGTATAAGTTAGTTCTCCTGTAGTATCAGTTACAGTTCTCCTGTAGTATCAGTTAGTTCTCCTGTAGTATCAGTTAGTTCTCCTGTAGTATCAGTGAGTTCTCCTGTAGTATCAGTTACAGTTCTCCTGTAGTATCATTTAGTTCTCCTGTAGTATCAGTTAGTTCTCCTGTAGTATCAGTTACAGTCTCCTGTAGTATCAGTTAGTTCTCCTGTAGTATCAGTTAGTTATTCTGTAGTATCAGTTAGTTCTCCTGTAGTATCAGTTATAGTACTCCTGTAGTATCAGTTAGTTCTCCTGTAGTATCAGTTAGTTCTCATGTAGTATAAATTACAGTTATCCTGTAGGATCAGTTACAGTACTCCTGTAGTATCAGTTAGTTCTCCTGTAGTATCAGTTAGTTATTCTGTAGTATCAGTTAGTTCTCCTGTAGTATCAGTTACAGTACTCCTGTAGTATCAGTTAGTTCTCCTGTAGTATCAGTTAGTTCTCATGTAGTATAAATTACAGTTATCCTGTAGTATCAGTTACAGTACTCCTGTAGTATCAGTTAGTTCTCCTGTAGTATCATTTAGTTCTCCTGTAGTATCAGTTAGTTCTCCTGTAGTATCAGTTAGTTCTCCTGTAGTATCAGTTAGTTCTCCTGTAGTATCAGTTAGTTCTCCTGTAGTATCAGTTAGTTCTCCTGTAGTATCAGTTACAGTTCTCATGTAGTATCAGTTAGTTATCCTGTAGTATCATTTAGTTATCCTGTAGTATCAGTTAGTTATCCTGTAGTATCAGTTAGTTCTCCTGTAGTATCAGTTAGTTATCCTGTAGTATCAGTTAGTTCTCCTGTGGTATCAGTTAGTTCTCCTGTAGTATCAGTTACAGTTCTCTTGTAGGATCAGTTAGTTCTCCTGTAGTATCATTTAGTTCTCCTGTAGTATCAGTTAGTTCTCCTGTAGTATCAGTTACAGTTCTCCTGTAGTATCAGTTAGTTTTCCTGTAGTATCAGTTAATTATCCTGTAGTATCAGTTACAGTACTCCTGTAGTATTAGTTAGTATCAGTTAGTTCTCCTGTATCAGTTAGTTCTCCTGTAGTATCAGTTAGTTATCCTGTAGTATCAGTTACAGTTCTCCTGTATTATCAGTTACAGTTCTCCTGTAGTATCAGTGACAGTTCTCCTGTAATATCAGTTAGTTCTCCTGTAGTATCAGTTAGTTCTCCTGTAGTATCAGTTAGTTCTCCTGTAGTATCAGTTAGTTCTCCTGTAGTATCAGTTAGTTCTCCTGTAGTATCAGTTACAGTTCTCCTGTAGTATCAGTTAGTTCTCCTGTAGTATCAGTTAGTTCTCCTGTAGTATCAGTTAGTTCTCCTGTAGTATCAGTTAGTTCTCATGTAGTATCAGTTAGTTCTCCTGTAGTATCAGTTAGTTCTCCTGTAGTATCAGTTAGTTCTCCGGTAGTATCAGTTAGTTCTCCTGTAGTATCAGTTACAGTTCTCCTGTAGTATCAGTTACAGTACTCCTGTAGTATCAGTTAGTTATCCTGTAGTATCAGTTAGTTCTCCTGTAGGATCAGTTAGTTCTCCTGTAGTATCAATTAGTTCTCCTGTAGTATCAATTAGTTCTCCTGTAGTATCAGTTAGTTCTCCTGTAGTATCAGTTACAGTACTCCTGTAGTATCAGTTAGTTCTCCTGTAGTATCAGTTAATTATCCTGTAGTATCAGTTACAGTACTCCTGTAATATCAGTTTGTTCTCCTGTAGTATCAGTTACAGTTCTCCAGTAGTATCAGTTACAGTACTCCTGTAGTATCAGTTAGTTATCCTGTAGTATCAGTTAGTTCTCCTGTAGTAACAGTTAGTTCTCCTGTAGTATCAGTTAGTTCTCCTGTAGTATCAGTTACAGTTCTCCTGTAGTATCAGTTACAGTTCTCCTGTAGTATACGTTAGTTCTCCTGTAGTATCAGTTAGTTCTCCTGTAGTATCAGTTACAGTTATCCTGTAGTATCAGTTAGTTATCCTGTAGTATCAGTTAGTTCTCCTGGAGTATCAGTTAGTTCTCCAGTAGTATCAGTTAGTTCTCCTGTAGTATCAGTTAGTTCTCCTGTAGTATCATTTAGTTCTTCTGTAGTATCAGTTAGTTCTCCTGTAGTATCAGTTAGTTCTCCTGTAGTATCAGTTAGTTCTCCTGTAGTATCAGTTAGTTCTCCTGTAGTATCAGTTAGTTCTCCTGTAGTATCATTTAGTTCTCCTGTAGTATTAGTTAGTTCTCCTGTAGTATCAGTTAGTTCTCCTGTAGTATCAGTTAGTTATCCTGTAGTATCAGTTAGTTCTCCTGTAGTATCAGTTACAGTTCTCCTGTAGTATCAGTTAGTTATCCTGTAGTATCATTTAGTTCTCCTGTAGTATCAGTTAGTTCTCCTGTAGTATCAGTTAGTTCTCCTGTAGTATCAGTTAGTTCTCCTGTAGTATCAGTTAGTTCTCCTGTAGTATCAGTTAGTTCTCCTGTAGTATCAGTTAGTTCTCCTGTAGTATCAGTTAGTTCTCCTGTAGTATCAGTTACAGTTCTCCTGTAGTATCAGTTACAGTACTCATGTAGTATCAGTTAGTTCTCCTGTAGTATCATTTAGTTCTCCTGTAGTATCAGTTACTTATCCTGTAGTATCAGTTAGTTCTCCTGTAGTATCAGTTACAGTTCTCCTGTAGTATCAGTTACAGTCTCCTGTAGTATCAGTTAGTTCTCCTGTAGTATCAGTTAGTTATTCTGTAGTATCAGTTAGTTCTCCTGTAGTATCAGTTATAGTACTCCTGTAGTATCAGTTAGTTCTCCTGTAGTATCAGTTAGTTCTCATGTAGTATAAATTACAGTTATCCTGTAGGATCAGTTACAGTACTCCTGTAGTATCAGTTAGTTATCCTGTAGTATCAGTTAGTTATTCTGTAGTATCAGTTAGTTCTCCTGTAGTATCAGTTACAGTACTCCTGTAGTATCAGTTAGTTCTCCTGTAGTATCAGTTAGTTCTCATGTAGTATAAATTACAGTTATCCTGTAGTATCAGTTACAGTACTCCTGTAGTATCAGTTAGTTCTCCTGTAGTATCATTTAGTTCTCCTGTAGTATCAGTTAGTTCTCCTGTAGTATCAGTTAGTTCTCCTGTAGTATCAGTTAGTTCTCCTGTAGTAACAGTTAGTTCTCCTGTAGTATCAGTTAGTTCTCCTGTAGTATCATTTACAGTTCTCCTGTAGTATCATTTACAGTTCTCCTGTAGTATCAGTTACAGTTCTCCTGTAGTATACGTTAGTTCTCCTGTAGTATCAGTTAGTTCTCCTGTAGTATCAGTTACAGTTATCCTGTAGTATCAGTTAGTTCTCCTGTAGTATCAGTTAGTTCTCCTGGAGTATCAGTTAGTTCTCCTGTAGTATCAGTTAGTTCTCCTGTAGTATCAGTTACAGTTATCCTGTAGTATCAGTTAGTTCTCCTGTAGTATCAGTTAGTTCTCCTGTAGTTTCAGTTAGTTATCCTGTAGTATCAGTTAGTTATCCTGTAGTATCAGTTACAGTTCTCCTGTAGTATCAGTTACAGTACTCCTGTAGTATCAGTTAGTTCTCCTGTAGTATCATTTAGTTCTCCTGTAGTATCAGTTACTTATCCTGTAGTATCAGTTAGTTCTCCTGTAGTATCAGTTAGTTATTCTGTAGTATCAGTTAGTTCTCCTGTAGTATCAGTTACAGTACTCCTGTAGTATCAGTTAGTTCTCCTGTAGTATCAGTTAGTTCTCATGTAGTATAAATTACAGTTATCCTGTAGTATCAGTTACAGTACTCCTGTAGTATCAGTTAGTTCTCCTGTAGTATCATTTAGTTCTCCTGTAGTATCAGTTAGTTCTCCTGTAGTATCAGTTAGTTCTCCTGTAGTATCAGTTAGTTCTCCTGTAGTATCAGTTAGTTCTCCTGTAGTATAAATTACAGTTATCCTGTAGTATCAGTTAGTTATCCTGTAGTATCATTTAGTTCTCCTGTAGTATCAGTTAGTTCTCCTGTAGTATCAGTTAGTTCTCCTGTAGTATCAGTTAGTTCTCCTGTAGTATCAGTTAGTTCTCCTGTAGTATCAGTTAGTTCTCCTGTAGTATCAGTTAGTTATCCTGTGGTATCAGTTAGTTCTCCTGTAGTATCAGTTACAGTTCTCTTGTAGGATCAGTTAGTTCTCCTGTAGTATCATTTAGTTCTCCTGTAGTATCAGTTAGTTCTCCTGTAGTATCAGTTACAGTTCTCCTGTAGTATCAGTTAGTTCTCCTGTAGTATCAGTTAATTATCCTGTAGTATCAGTTACAGTACTCCTGTAGTATTAGTTAGTATCAGTTAGTTCTCCTGCATCAGTTAGTTCTCCTGTAGTATCAGTTACAGTTCTCCTGTATTATCAGTTACAGTTCTCCTGTAGTATCAGTGACAGTTCTCCTGTAATATCAGTTAGTTCTCCTGTAGTATCATTTAGTTCTCCTGTAGTATCAGTTACAGTTCTCCTGTAGTATCAGTTACAATACTCCTGTAGTATCAGTTAGTTATCCTGTAGTATCAGTTAGTTCTCCTGTAGGATCAGTTAGTTCTCCTGTAGTATCAATTAGTTCTCCTGTAGTATCAGTTAGTTCTCCTGTAGTATCAGTTACAGTACTCCTGTAGTATCAGTTAGTTCTCCTGTAGTATCAGTTAATTATCCTGTAGTATCAGTTACAGTACTCCTGTAGTATCAGTTAGTTCTCCTGTAGTATCAGTTACAGTTATCCAGTAGTATCAGTTACAGTACTCCTGTAGTATCAGTTAGTTATCCTGTAGTATCAGTTAGTTATCCTGTAGTATCAGTTACAGTACTCCTGTAGTATCAGTTAGTTCTCCTGTAGTATCAGTTAGTTCTCCTGTAGTATCAGTTAGTTCTCCTGTAGTATCAGTTACAGTTCTCCTGTAGTATAAGTTAGTTATCCTGTAGTATCAGTTAGTTCTCCTGTAGTATCAGTTACAGTTCTCCTGTAGTATCAGTTAGTTCTCCTGGAGTATCAGTTAGTTCTCCTGTAGTATCAGTTAGTTCTCCTGTAGTATCAGTTACAGTTCTCCTGTAGTATCAGTTAGTTCTCCTGTAGTATCAGTTAGTTCTCCTGTAGTATCAGTTACAGTTCTCCTGTAGTATAAGTTAGTTATCCTGTAGTATCAGTTAGTTCTCCTGTAGTATCAGTTACAGTTCTCCTGTAGTATCAGTTAGTTCTCCTGGAGTATCAGTTAGTTCTCCTGTAGTATCAGTTAGTTCTCCTGTAGTATCAGTTACAGTTATCCTGTAGTATCAGTTAGTTCTCCTGTAGTATCAGTTAGTTCTCCTGTAGTATCAGTTAGTTCTCCTGTAGTATCAGTTACAGTTCTCCTGTAGTATCAGTTACAGTACTCCTGTAGTATCAGTTAGTTCTCCTGTAGTATCAGTTAGTTCTCCTGTAGTATCATTTAGTTATCCTGTAGTATCAGTTACTTATCCTGTAGTATCAGTTAGTTCTCCTGTAGTATCAGTTACAGTCTCCTGTAGTATCAGTTAGTTCTCCTGTAGTATCAGTTAGTTATTCTGTAGTATCAGTTAGTTCTCCTGTAGTATCAGTTATAGTACTCCTGTAGTATCAGTTAGTTCTCCTGTAGTATCAGTTAGTTCTCATGTAGTATAAATTACAGTTATCCTGTAGGATCAGTTACAGTACTCCTGTAGTATCAGTTAGTTCTCCTGTAGTATCAGTTAGTTATTCTGTAGTATCAGTTAGTTCTCCTGTAGTATCAGTTACAGTACTCCTGTAGTATCAGTTAGTTCTCCTGTAGTATCAGTTAGTTCTCATGTAGTATAAATTACAGTTATCCTGTAGTATCAGTTACAGTACTCCTGTAGTATCAGTTAGTTCTCCTGTAGTATCATTTAGTTCTCCTGTAGTATCAGTTAGTTCTCCTGTAGTATCAGTTAGTTCTCCTGTAGTATCAGTTAGTTCTCCTGTAGTATCAGTTAGTTCTCCTGTAGTATCAGTTAGTTCTCCTGTAGTATCAGTTACAGTTCTCATGTAGTATCAGTTAGTTATCCTGTAGTATCATTTAGTTATCCTGTAGTATCAGTTAGTTATCCTGTAGTATCAGTTAGTTCTCCTGTAGTATCAGTTAGTTATCCTGTAGTATCAGTTAGTTCTCCTGTGGTATCAGTTAGTTCTCCTGTAGTATCAGTTACAGTTCTCTTGTAGGATCAGTTAGTTCTCCTGTAGTATCATTTAGTTCTCCTGTAGTATCAGTTAGTTCTCCTGTAGTATCAGTTACAGTTCTCCTGTAGTATCAGTTAGTTTTCCTGTAGTATCAGTTAATTATCCTGTAGTATCAGTTACAGTACTCCTGTAGTATTAGTTAGTATCAGTTAGTTCTCCTGTATCAGTTAGTTCTCCTGTAGTATCAGTTAGTTATCCTGTAGTATCAGTTACAGTTCTCCTGTATTATCAGTTACAGTTCTCCTGTAGTATCAGTGACAGTTCTCCTGTAATATCAGTTAGTTCTCCTGTAGTATCAGTTAGTTCTCCTGTAGTATCAGTTAGTTCTCCTGTAGTATCAGTTAGTTCTCCTGTAGTATCAGTTAGTTCTCCTGTAGTATCAGTTACAGTTCTCCTGTAGTATCAGTTAGTTCTCCTGTAGTATCAGTTAGTTCTCCTGTAGTATCAGTTAGTTCTCCTGTAGTATCAGTTAGTTCTCATGTAGTATCAGTTAGTTCTCCTGTAGTATCAGTTAGTTCTCCTGTAGTATCAGTTAGTTCTCCGGTAGTATCAGTTAGTTCTCCTGTAGTATCAGTTACAGTTCTCCTGTAGTATCAGTTACAGTACTCCTGTAGTATCAGTTAGTTATCCTGTAGTATCAGTTAGTTCTCCTGTAGGATCAGTTAGTTCTCCTGTAGTATCAATTAGTTCTCCTGTAGTATCAATTAGTTCTCCTGTAGTATCAGTTAGTTCTCCTGTAGTATCAGTTACAGTACTCCTGTAGTATCAGTTAGTTCTCCTGTAGTATCAGTTAATTATCCTGTAGTATCAGTTACAGTACTCCTGTAATATCAGTTTGTTCTCCTGTAGTATCAGTTACAGTTCTCCAGTAGTATCAGTTACAGTACTCCTGTAGTATCAGTTAGTTATCCTGTAGTATCAGTTAGTTCTCCTGTAGTAACAGTTAGTTCTCCTGTAGTATCAGTTAGTTCTCCTGTAGTATCAGTTACAGTTCTCCTGTAGTATCAGTTACAGTTCTCCTGTAGTATACGTTAGTTCTCCTGTAGTATCAGTTAGTTCTCCTGTAGTATCAGTTACAGTTATCCTGTAGTATCAGTTAGTTATCCTGTAGTATCAGTTAGTTCTCCTGGAGTATCAGTTAGTTCTCCAGTAGTATCAGTTAGTTCTCCTGTAGTATCAGTTAGTTCTCCTGTAGTATCATTTAGTTCTTCTGTAGTATCAGTTAGTTCTCCTGTAGTATCAGTTAGTTCTCCTGTAGTATCAGTTAGTTCTCCTGTAGTATCAGTTAGTTCTCCTGTAGTATCAGTTAGTTCTCCTGTAGTATCATTTAGTTCTCCTGTAGTATTAGTTAGTTCTCCTGTAGTATCAGTTAGTTCTCCTGTAGTATCAGTTAGTTATCCTGTAGTATCAGTTAGTTCTCCTGTAGTATCAGTTACAGTTCTCCTGTAGTATCAGTTAGTTATCCTGTAGTATCATTTAGTTCTCCTGTAGTATCAGTTAGTTCTCCTGTAGTATCAGTTAGTTCTCCTGTAGTATCAGTTAGTTCTCCTGTAGTATCAGTTAGTTCTCCTGTAGTATCAGTTAGTTCTCCTGTAGTATCAGTTAGTTCTCCTGTAGTATCAGTTAGTTCTCCTGTAGTATCAGTTACAGTTCTCCTGTAGTATCAGTTACAGTACTCATGTAGTATCAGTTAGTTCTCCTGTAGTATCATTTAGTTCTCCTGTAGTATCAGTTACTTATCCTGTAGTATCAGTTAGTTCTCCTGTAGTATCAGTTACAGTTCTCCTGTAGTATCAGTTACAGTCTCCTGTAGTATCAGTTAGTTCTCCTGTAGTATCAGTTAGTTATTCTGTAGTATCAGTTAGTTCTCCTGTAGTATCAGTTATAGTACTCCTGTAGTATCAGTTAGTTCTCCTGTAGTATCAGTTAGTTCTCATGTAGTATAAATTACAGTTATCCTGTAGGATCAGTTACAGTACTCCTGTAGTATCAGTTAGTTATCCTGTAGTATCAGTTAGTTATTCTGTAGTATCAGTTAGTTCTCCTGTAGTATCAGTTACAGTACTCCTGTAGTATCAGTTAGTTCTCCTGTAGTATCAGTTAGTTCTCATGTAGTATAAATTACAGTTATCCTGTAGTATCAGTTACAGTACTCCTGTAGTATCAGTTAGTTCTCCTGTAGTATCATTTAGTTCTCCTGTAGTATCAGTTAGTTCTCCTGTAGTATCAGTTAGTTCTCCTGTAGTATCAGTTAGTTCTCCTGTAGTAACAGTTAGTTCTCCTGTAGTATCAGTTAGTTCTCCTGTAGTATCATTTACAGTTCTCCTGTAGTATCATTTACAGTTCTCCTGTAGTATCAGTTACAGTTCTCCTGTAGTATACGTTAGTTCTCCTGTAGTATCAGTTAGTTCTCCTGTAGTATCAGTTACAGTTATCCTGTAGTATCAGTTAGTTCTCCTGTAGTATCAGTTAGTTCTCCTGGAGTATCAGTTAGTTCTCCTGTAGTATCAGTTAGTTCTCCTGTAGTATCAGTTACAGTTATCCTGTAGTATCAGTTAGTTCTCCTGTAGTATCAGTTAGTTCTCCTGTAGTTTCAGTTAGTTATCCTGTAGTATCAGTTAGTTATCCTGTAGTATCAGTTACAGTTCTCCTGTAGTATCAGTTACAGTACTCCTGTAGTATCAGTTAGTTCTCCTGTAGTATCATTTAGTTCTCCTGTAGTATCAGTTACTTATCCTGTAGTATCAGTTAGTTCTCCTGTAGTATCAGTTAGTTATTCTGTAGTATCAGTTAGTTCTCCTGTAGTATCAGTTACAGTACTCCTGTAGTATCAGTTAGTTCTCCTGTAGTATCAGTTAGTTCTCATGTAGTATAAATTACAGTTATCCTGTAGTATCAGTTACAGTACTCCTGTAGTATCAGTTAGTTCTCCTGTAGTATCATTTAGTTCTCCTGTAGTATCAGTTAGTTCTCCTGTAGTATCAGTTAGTTCTCCTGTAGTATCAGTTAGTTCTCCTGTAGTATCAGTTAGTTCTCCTGTAGTATAAATTACAGTTATCCTGTAGTATCAGTTAGTTATCCTGTAGTATCATTTAGTTCTCCTGTAGTATCAGTTAGTTCTCCTGTAGTATCAGTTAGTTCTCCTGTAGTATCAGTTAGTTCTCCTGTAGTATCAGTTAGTTCTCCTGTAGTATCAGTTAGTTCTCCTGTAGTATCAGTTAGTTATCCTGTGGTATCAGTTAGTTCTCCTGTAGTATCAGTTACAGTTCTCTTGTAGGATCAGTTAGTTCTCCTGTAGTATCATTTAGTTCTCCTGTAGTATCAGTTAGTTCTCCTGTAGTATCAGTTACAGTTCTCCTGTAGTATCAGTTAGTTCTCCTGTAGTATCAGTTAATTATCCTGTAGTATCAGTTACAGTACTCCTGTAGTATTAGTTAGTATCAGTTAGTTCTCCTGCATCAGTTAGTTCTCCTGTAGTATCAGTTACAGTTCTCCTGTATTATCAGTTACAGTTCTCCTGTAGTATCAGTGACAGTTCTCCTGTAATATCAGTTAGTTCTCCTGTAGTATCAGTTAGTTCTCCTGTAGTTCAGTTAGTTCTCCTGTAGTATCAGTTAGTTCTCCTGTAGTATCAGTTAGTTCTCCTGTAGTATCAGTTAGTTCTCCTGTAGTATCAGTTACAGTTCTCCTGTGGTATCAGTTAGTTATCCTGTAGTATCAGTTAGTTCTCCTGTAGTATCAGTTAGTTCTCCTGTAGTATCAGTTACAGTTCTCCTGTGGTATCAGTTAGTTATCCTGTAGTATCAGTTAGTTCTCCTGTAGTATCAGTTAGTTCTCCTGTAGTATAAGTTAGTTCTCCTGTAGTATCAGTTACAGTTCTCCTGTAGTATCAGTTAGTTCTCCTGTAGTATCAGTTAGTTCTCCTGTAGTATCAGTGAGTTCTCCTGTAGTATCAGTTACAGTTCTCCTGTAGTATCATTTAGTTCTCCTGTAGTATCAGTTAGTTCTCCTGTAGTATATGTTATTTCTCCTGTAGTATCAGTTAGTTCTCCTGTGGTATCAGTTAGTTCTCCTGTACTATCAGTTACAGTTATCCTGTAGTATCTGTTAGTTCTCCTGTAGTATCAGTTAATTATCCTGTAGTATCAGTTACAGTACTCCTGTAGTATCAGTTAGTTCTCCTGTAGTATCAGTTAGTTCTCCTGTAGTATCATTTAGTTCTCCTGTAGTATCAGTTACAGTTCTCCTGTAGTATCAGTTACAGTTCTCCTGTAGTATCAGTTAGTTCTCCTGTAGTATCAGTTAGTTCTCCTGTAGTATCAATTAGTTCTCCTGTAGTATCAGTTAATTATCCTGTAGTATCAATTAGTTATCCTGTAGTATCAGTTAGTTCTCCTGTAGTATCAGTTACAGTACTCCTGTAGTATCAGTTAGTTCTCCTGTAGTATCAGTTACAGTTCTCCTGTAGTATCAGTTACAGTTCTCCTGTAGTATCAGTTAGTTCTCCTGTAGTATCAGTTAGTTCTCCTGTAGTATCAGTTAATTATCCTGTAGTATCAATTAGTTATCCTGTAGTATCAGTTAGTTCTCCTGTAGTATCAGTTACAGTACTCCTGTAGTATCAGTTAGTTCTCCTGTAGTATCACTTAGTTCTCCTGTAGTATCAGTTACAGTTTTCTTGTAGTATCAGTTAGTTCTCCTGTAGTATCAGTGTGTTCTCCTGTAGTATCAGTTAGTTCTCCTGTAGTATCAGTTAGTTCTAATGTAGTATCTGTTACAGTTCTCCTGTAATATCAATTACTTAAAGCGTTTAATCTCTCCCTTTGACTTCCTACTTTTTAAATTGA
Source organism: Coregonus lavaretus (assembly GCF_964263955.1). Lineage (NCBI taxonomy): Eukaryota > Metazoa > Chordata > Actinopteri > Salmoniformes > Salmonidae > Coregonus > Coregonus lavaretus. The sequence continues at coordinate 43,323,039 of NC_139990.1, forward strand.
ACCTGGCTTGTAGGGAGTATTCTGTCTGTGAATGCCAGCATAGCTGGGTCCATATTAAATCAATATATTGGGCCATAATAAGAAATACAGCAATATCCTCCACACATGTGGGAAAGCTTACAGTGACTGACTGTAGTCCAACAAACCAGGTATTTTCCTGGCACATTCATACAGGCTCTCAGTCTGTCTGTCCCTGCCCGACTGTCTGTTGTGTGTCTGAACTTATGTCCCAAATGGTGCCCAATTCCCTGTGTAATGCACTACTTTTAACCAGGGCCCTTAGGGCTCTGATCAAAAGCAATGCACTATATAAGGGAACAGGGTGCCATTTGGGACGCATCCTGAGAAAAGCCTCTGGATGGAAGACTCCCCTTCAGAATGTGCTGAGGCTGCAGCAGCAGCAGGAAGAGGAAGGAAGATGACTTCATGCAGCACAATGATATCCACATGTCTCATGTAGTTTTCACCCTCTCAAAGAAAGCCTTCTGTTCTTGGTCTGGCTGTTGAACTAACATCCACATGTCTCATGTAGTTTTCACCCTCTCAAAGAAAGCCTTCTGTTCTTGGTCTGGCTGTTGAACTAACATCCACATGTCTCATGTAGTTTTCACCCTCTCAAAGAAAGCCTTCTGTTCTTGGTCTGGCTGTTGAACTAACATCCACATGTCTCATGTAGTTTTCACCCTCTCAAAGAAAGCCTTCTGTTCTTGGTCTGGCTGTTGAACTAACATCCACATGTCTCATGTAGTTTTCACCCTCTCAAAGAAAGCCTTCTGTTCTTGGTCTGGCTGTTGAACTTACATCCACATGTCTCATGTAGTTTTCACCCTCTCAAAGAAAGCCTTCTGTTCTTGGTCTGGCTGTTGAACTAACATCCACATGTCTCATGTAGTTTTCACCCTCTCAAAGAAAGCCTTCTGTTCTTGGTCTGGCTGTTGAACTAACATCCACATGTCTCATGTAGTTTTCACCCTCTCAAAGAAAGCCTTCTGTTCTTGGTCTGGCTGTTGAACTAACATCCACATGTCTCATGTAGTTTTCACCCTCTCAAAGAAAGCCTTCTGTTCTTGGTCTGGCTGTTGAACTAACATCCACATGTCTCATGTAGTTTTCACCCTCTCAAAGAAAGCCTTCTGTTCTTGGTCTGGCTGTTGAACTAACATCCACATGTCTCATGTAGTTTTCACCCTCTCAAAGAAAGCCTTCTGTTCTTGGTCTGGCTGTTGAACTTACATCCACATGTCTCATGTAGTTTTCACCCTCTCAAAGAAAGCCTTCTGTTCTTGGTCTGGCTGTTGAACTAACATCCACATGTCTCATGTAGTTTTCACCCTCTCAAAGAAAGCCTTCTGTTCTTGGTCTGGCTGTTGAACTAACATCCACATGTCTCATGTAGTTTTCACCCTCTCAAAGAAAGCCTTCTGTTCTTGGTCTGGCTGTTGAACTAACATCCACATGTCTCATGTAGTTTTCACCCTCTCAAAGAAAGCCTTCTGTTCTTGGTCTGGCTGTTGAACTAACATCCACATGTATCATGTCGTTTTCACCCTCTCAAAGAAAGCCTTCTGTTCTTGGTCTGGCTGTTGAACTAACATCCACATGTATCATGTAGTTTTCACCCTCACAAAGAAAGCCTTCTGTTCTTGGTCTGGCTGTTGAACTAACTCCCCCATCTGGTCGGCTGTGATAATTGTTACATTGACAGTGGTCTCCGTCCCAAATTGCATCCTATTCCCTTTCTAATGCACTACTTTTGACCAGAGCCTGTTCAAAAGTAGGGTGCCATTTGGGACGGAGACAATGTATCAAAGGACATAAAAGACTACTTCCTGTATGGTCTTACTAGTCTCTTTGGTTGTGTTTCTGTGTCATTACATTGACTGTACATCAAGACACCTCAGTCCATCAGCTTTTACCCTCTTTGTTTGTGTCCATGATTTGCTGTGATAATCTTTACATTGACTTTATATCAAGGGAACTTGAAAGGGACCATAAGGTCTTACCCCTCTCTTTGTGTTTCTCTATGGCAGGGGAAGTCGGTTTCTCTCACTACGTTCTACAGGACTGCCAGGAATACTATGAACATGTGCTTCAACAAGGAGCCTGGGACGGCTGAGGTGGAGGTAAGGTCTACATATCCTAAACTCTCATATACCTGCTACATAGGTTGCACTACTTAGGGTCCTATTCAGATTTCAGACTTGAGAGAAGTTTACTTTAACATGGACTTAAATCAAAACGTTTTGACTTGTCCATATTTTATTGACTTCTACTTATGAATCGGCCCTTAGTGCACTACTTTTGGTCAGGGCCCTGGTCAAAAGTAGTGCACTGTAAAGGGAATAGGGTGCTATTTGGGACGCATCCATATAATCATAATGAATAAGTAGTATAATTCACTGTGACCATTTGAAGTGTAACTGTGCCTTTGAGACGACTGAACAGGTCATTAACATATTCCTCCTCTCCTTTTGTCCTTCTCAGCCATCCCACAGTGTGATCTAATATCACTACTTGTTATTCATCTACATTAATGTAAAAAAAATTCTGTCTGTGATTGCAGCAGGAGTACTGGAACATTGTGGAGCAGAGGGAATGTCACGTTGCAGTGCACTGTGGGAAAGTGGACACTAAAACTCATGGGAGTGGCTTCCCTGTTGGAAAGTCAGAGCCGTTTTCGAAGTAAGGGCCGATGCATTAGTTAACATGAGAACCTAACAGCATTATCCTAGCATATGAATTGAGGATTCTGAATATCCTGCTTATTCCCTCTTGATTCCGGGAATCTTCCAACTGGGATTTCTGGAAAACCTGGGAATTTTGGGAAAGTTACTGGAATTTTACAACCCTATGGACATGCATAAAATTATGTGTGTTCTGTGCTCTTGTCTCCACTCAAGACATGGATGGAACCTTACAGTCCTTCCCAATAATTCAGGATCCATCTTACGCCATCTTGGTGCTGTGCCAGGTAATCATCTATACCTCTGACCCTCTCATTTTACACAGGATGACAGTAAATTGTATTGTAATACAGACAGTTGTAGGTAGCTGCAGAGTGAACTGAAGGACTCTATCAGCTTAACAACAGTTCCTTGAATGTATGTTGCATTAAGTTTTTTTGTATGTTTTATATATCCTATTTTTTTGTCACACAATTCAATTGTATTCTGCTATGAATTAAGCAAACTTGAACATACTAGAAAAGTTTGGAAGCCTACTATATCTTCCTCTGTGCGTCTATAGGTGTGACCATTCCGTGGCTAAACATCGGCATGGTCTTCTCTACCTCATGCTGGTCGCGAGACCATCATCGCCTTCCATACATTGATTACTTACACACTGGTGCTGACTGCATTTGGTAAGTAGTGCAGCCCTGCTCACTGCCCTGTCCTAGTTTAATCCTACTGTCACTCTGGTTCACCACCTGCCACAACCAATGGAGAACGAGCTCAGCATCAGGTAGTCAAGCCTGATCAAATAGAAGTAATGGGGATTCATTTAATAGAACTCTCTAAGCGTGGTCAGTACAGTATGAAGGAAAAGCTGTATGGCTCAGTTGGTAGAGCATGGCACTTGCAACGCCAGGATAGTGGGTTTGATTCTCTGGGCCATCCATACGTAGAATTTATGCACGCATGACTGTAAGTCACTTTTGGATAAAACCCATCTACTAAATGGCATATATTATTATATACATCAGGGATTCTTGAAAGATGTGACAATCTCACATTTTCTTCCACAAATATTTGTCTTAATATTTGATAGACCAAATAATATATTTTGAGAGACCAGCAATCACACCATGTAAAAGAACAACCTAATTATTTATTTTTTTCTCATAAATTGCAACTAACTGTATTTATGTCAACTCCGTCAGACACCATAAAAGGCATTTGATTTTTACATTTATTGTCCAACAGGTGTTTGAAGGCCTTGTTTAATTATAACATTAGATTGTTCAAATATGAAATACAAATTTCCAAACTTATTTTTGTTTTATTTTATAACGCTATATAATGCTCCGGGGCTAATTTTGTTAGCATTTTGGCCTGTTTTTCTAGATTCAGAACATAAAACAACATACAGGAAACATTATCCCTTAGATCTAGCACAGCAAATATGTCAATAGTTTAAGCATGTGTTGCAGAACAGTGATTAAAATATCTTTCAGAATATTAACCCCCAAAAAATCTTAAGAGGGTTAGCCATCAGTGACGGAGTTGACAACAAATACTCAAAACAGACATATTTCGACTCTAAAAATAAAAGTTCAATACAAATATTCGTAAAATATAGAAAATGATTATTTCAGCACTCTGACGGAGTTGATGTTAGACAAAAATATTTTTTGGGGTTGTGACCGTGGTGATTTCTATATTGTTTGTTTAAATCTATCAAAAGTAGAGAACTTTCCAGACCATGAGTGGTCTTGTTGCACTACATGTAATGAGGACATGAATAAGAGGTCCTTATGGTATAGCTGACCCTGCTCATTCCTGATTCATTTAGGGTTTTAGACAAATCTGACGGAGTTGACCAAATATCTGGACACATTTTTTAGGAATCACAGTTTTGAGAGAAATATTATTTAAAGTCAGAGAGGGTTATTGCAAGAAACGATTGCCAGTTGTTAGAATTTTAAACACTTTTTTGGAGAGTTTGAAATTGGGATCATTTTCTACAGATAATGGCATTTACGGGCATAGAGCCAACATGGAAATGAATAATATTGAAAATATTTAGAAAATTCCAAAAGCAAATCTTTCCCCTTATAAAACTCCCCTTAAATGTAATTGATAAGCTCAAATAATGCAACAAAGTAAAAAAAAAAAAGCTATAAAAATCAAGTTTCATTGCCGGACAAGGATATTGTTATTTACTAGTGCTGTTACGTGTCCACTAACTTGAACATGTCATCATATAGTGATACACAATTAGATCCTAATAATAACTCATGTAACCCGGGGTCCAGGTACTGTATTCCTGCTGAGGAGAAGATGAAGCTGGACAAGGTGGTTCACACACTACTGCAGGCTAATGGAACCCCAGGACTGGAGATGTTGGAGAAGAACATCATGGTGAGACAGCAGGATACACAGGGAACACATACAGTACAAACATGGACTACATAAACACTGTGCCTACACACACAGGGCTCTGGTGAAAAGTATTGCACTATATAGGGAACAGGGTGCAAGTAGTGCACTATATCGTGAATAGGGTGCCATTTGGGATGCAGCCTTGGTCGTCAGGTAATATATGTTCTCGCTCTCCCTCCAGATCTCTCCGGAGGTGCTGTGTCGAGCGGGGGTCAAAGTGCACCGGACCGTCCAGCAGAGTGGCCAGTTCGTCGTCTGTTTCCCGGGAGCGTTCGTCTCCAAGGTGTGCTGCGGCTACAGCGTCTCCGAGACAGTGCACTTCGCCACCCCCCAGTGGCTGAACACGGGATACCAGGCTGCCAAGGTTGGAGCCCCCCGTCGTATCAATACTTGAAGGAAAATATATTAGTTCAAAGAAGAGTATAGTTTAATTCAGAGCATAATTTATTATTATTATTATGTTACCTGCCATGCTAACATTACTGTAGTATTTAGTTTATTGTCACTAGTGGTTGGCATTGGCATGTTAAAGGTTGTTTTCACAGATGAAGTTGCAAGATCAGTTTGTGTAGTTTATTGGTCTTCAGCATTATTACAGATTACTTTGCTGTTACAATAAATAAATATATATATTGTTAAATAAATAAGACAACTTCAAAATGCTATGTCTTTGCTAAAATTAACGAAAATCCATTTTCGTTTAGGAGTCTGACCACATAGAGTATGAGCTCCTGTACCTGTCCTGTACCTCTCCATGCTCCTGTACATCTTGGCCAGTTTGACTGAGTTCCAGTCCTGAAAGCTCCTCACGGAGGGGTGGTAACCAGGCTCTAAAGTCTGACTTAACCAGCTTCCTGGCAAAGTCAACGCATAGTTTAGTCAGTCAGTGGCTCTGTGTACCCGGTGTTCCGCTGGTCAATTCAGTATCAAAGATTCTGTTATTCACATGGATCTTAGTTCCCTACACATCTACTGCATGAAAGGAGAGATTTGCGAGGGTTTACCAAACTGAGCACACCCATTAATCTGAACTGGGGTATGTTGTGAAAAGGCCCTGTCATATCAACATTTAAAATATATCTTACCTCTCCTCCCCAGGAGCTGAAATGTCGACACATAGAGAGGTCCTTCTCCATGGAGAAGTTGCTGTATCAGATCGCAATGTCAGAATCTAAACGGGAGAATGGTCTCATTCTGAGGACCATGACCTCACTTCTCAAAGACCTCAGGTGGGTTTAACTATTTAACCGATAGCAGTATTATCATTGTAGATCACAGTATCAATAGCAGTATCATCATTGTAGATCACAGTATCAATAGCAGTATCATCATTGTAGATCACAGTATCAATAGCAGTATTATCATTGTAGATCACAGTATCAATAGCAGTATTATCATTGTAGATCACAGTATCATTGTAGATCACAGTATCATTGTAGATCACAGTATCATTGTAGATCACATTTACGTCATTTAGCAGACGCTCTTATCCAGAGCGACTTACAAATAGGTGCATTCACCTTATAGCCAGTGGGATAACCACTTTACAATGTTTATTTTTTTATTTTTTTTTTTTTGGGGGGGGGGGGGGGGGGGGGGGGGGGGTAAAAAAGGGGGGGGGGGGGGGGGGGTAGAAGGATTACTTTATCCTATCCCAGGTATTCCTTAAAGAGGTGGGGTTTCAAATGTCTCCGGAAGGTGGTGAGTGACTCCGCTGTCCTGGCGTCGTGAGGGAGCTTGTTCCACCATTGGGGTGCCAGAGCAGCGAACAGTTTTGACTGGGCTGAGCGGGAACTATGCTTCCGCAGAGGTAGGGGAGCCAGCAGGCCAGAGGTGGATGAACGCAGTGCCCTCGTTTGGTTGTAGGGACTGATCAGAGCCTGAAGGTAGGGAGGTGCCGTTCCCCTCACAGCTCCATAGGCAAGCACCATGGTCTTGTAGCAGATGTGATCTTCAACTGGAAGCCAGTGGAGTGTGCGGAGGAGCGGGGTGACGTGAGAGAACTTGGGAAGGTTGAACACCAGACGGGCTGCGGCATTCTGGATGAGTTGTAGGGGTTTAATGGCACAGGCAGGGAGCCCAGCCAACAGCGAGTTGCAGTAATCCAGACGGGAGATGACAAGTGCCTGGATTAGGACCTGTGCCGCTTCCTGTGTAAGGCAGGGTCGTACTCTCCGAATGTTGTAGAGCATGAACCTACAGGATCGGGTCACCGCCTTGATGTTAGCGGAGAACGACAGGGTGTTGTCCAGGGTCACGCCAAGGCTCTTCGCACTCTGGGAGGAGGACACAACGGAGTTGTCAACCGTGATGGCGAGATCATGGAACGGGCAGTCCTTCCCCGGGAGGAAGAGCAGCTCCGTCTTGCCGAGGTTCAGCTTGAGGTGGTGATCCGTCATCCATACTGATATGTCTGCCAGACATGCAGAGATGCGATTCGCCACCTGGTTATCAGAATGGGGGAAAGGAGAAGATTAGTTGTGTGTCGTCAGCGTAGCAATGATAGGAGAGGCCATGTGAGGATATGACAGAGCCAAGTGACTTGGTGTATAGCGAGAATAGGAGAGGGCCTAGAACTGAGCCCTGGGGGACACCAGTGGTGAGAGCACGTGGTGCGGAGACAGCTTCTCGCCACGCCACTTGGTAGGAGCGACCGGTCAGGTAGGACGCAATCCAAGAGTGAGCCGCGCCGGAGATGCCCAGCTCGGAGAGGGTGGAGAGGAGGATCTGATGGTTCACAGTATCAAAGGCAGCAGACAGGTCTAGAAGGACAAGAGCAGAGGAGAGAGAGTTAGCTTTAGCAGTGCGGAGAGCCTCCGTGACACAGAGAAGAGCAGTCTCAGTTGAATGACCAGTCTTGAAACCTGACTGGTTTGGATCAAGAAGGTCATTCTGAGAGAGTATCAATAGCAGTATTATTGTAGATCACAGTATCAATAGCAGTATTATTGTAGATCACAGTATCAATAGCAGTATTATCATTGTATATCACATTATCAATCGCAATATTAGAATTGTAGATCACAGTATTAATAGCAGTATTATCATTGTAGATTACAGTATCATTGTAGATCACAGTATCATTTAGATCACAGTCTCATTGTAGATCAGTCTCAATAGCAGTATTATCATTGTAGATCACAGTATCAATAGCAGTATTATTGTAGATCACAGTATCATTTAGGTCACAGTATCAATAGCAGTATTATTGTAGATCACAGTATCAATGGCAGTATTATCATTTTGATTACAGTAGCAGTATTATAATTTTAGATCACAGTATCATTGGAGATCACAGTATCATTTAGATCACAGTCTCATTGTAGATCACAGTCTCAATAGTAGTATTATAATTGTAGATCACAGTATCATTGGAGATCACAGTATCATTTAGATCACAGTCTCATTGTAGATCACAGTCTCAATAGCAGTATTATCACAGTATGATGGTAGATCACAGTATCATTGGAGATCACAGTCCCATCATACATAGAATGTAATGCTACTCTTAAAAGGGCAATCTGGGATTTGAAAAACTACAACGCGTTCACCCCACCACCTGTTGGATAAACAGCTGTGGGATGGGGCTGGAGAAATGTAACCACTCTCAAGAAGTACAACATGTACCTATCGCAAATTGACCCTTTCAACAACTTTTAAAAAAAAGGAAACAGTAGCCATTGATTACAGACGATACATTCGTCTGCTCCACCTGTTCCAGGGATACAGAGTTGAGACAGCGCAGGGATCTGTTTGACGCCGGGCTGCGGTCCGTTGCCCGCTACTGTAGCCATGACAACCAGGCCTCATCAGAGAGTAGGAGGATCCAGCGCCAGTGGCTGAGGCTCGACCCCTCGGACCGACGCTGCCAGGTGTGCCAACACCTCTGCTACCTCTCCATGGTGAGTCGTTACTGGGCATGGAAGGTTCGGCACAAACATAGGTAGGGATTCAATCAAAGGCACGTTGTCGACAAGCACACTGCACGGCCAACAATGCGCCCGATGTTCGTGGAGATGGCATTGATGGTTAACTCTGCAGATGTGAGTTCAATCGTAAATGACCTGTAAAAAGACCCATTGCCGGTAGTGCAGCACGCCTTTGAATGAATCCTTGTCTTACTTTATTGTCCCTGAAGGGAAAATGTTGTGGTTATTGTATGTCCTGATGGCATGCTCCTCATGTCCCTGCAGGTGGTCCAGGAGAGTGAGAACGTGGTGTTCTGTCTGGAGTGTGTCCTGCTGTACGTACAGAAACACAAGTCCTGCCGAGGCCTCAAAATGATGTACCGTTACGACGAGGTACTACACTACACTCTACTGCAGTACACTACTACAGTATAATGCTACAGTACACTACACACTACTGCAGTACACTACTACAGTATAATGCTACAGTACACTACTGCAGTACACTACTACAGTATAATGCTACAGTACACTACACACTACTGCAGTACACTACTACAGTATAATGCTAGAGTACACTACTACAGTACACTACATACTACTACAGTACACTACTACAGTATAGTACTACAGTACACTACACACTACTACAGTACACTACACTACTACCGTACACTACACTACTACTGTACACTACACACTACTACAGTACAGTACAGTACTACAGTATACTACATACTACTACAGTACACTACACACTACTACAGTACAGTACTACAGTATACTACATACTACTACGGTACACTACACACTACTACAGTACACTACACTACACCACTACACAACAACAGTACACTACACACTACTACAGCACACTGGTCTAAATTCTTTCTAACATTTGATATAACCTTATTTAACCAGGAGTGAAAATCTGCAGAACATGAAAGCAGTTCAGCTCAACACCATCATTACATTCATAGTCCAGATCCCCATTATTAGGCAGTAGGAGGAGGTCAATTACTACACCCACTCTTCAACCCAAATTCTTATTCTAATTCCCCTTCCTCTCAGGACCAAATCAACCATCTGGTGAGCAGGGTGTGTGGGAGAGTGCAGGAGAGGAGAGGGACGAGAGGACTCCAGGGCCCCGGTGAGACGGCACCCCCGGCCAAACGCAGCCCCCGAAACAGAACCTCCATCACAGTGTCTCTCACCCGCCTCCCCTCCTCCACCCTGCCCAAGACCGCCCTCGGCTCTAAATAACTCACATCATCGGCCGCGCTCCAATACTTCACATCCTTCCTTCCTGGGTTCTGTGAGGTAAACACAGATCTACAAGTGGTTAGGTTACTACCACCCAATTACTGTCACCAATCCAACTAATTCAGAGCTGTGATTACTTCAATGAAGGAAGGAAGTACTTCTGAAGTATTCCAACAGGACCAGTGCTTCACTATGGTACATTGCTCTCTGCTCAGTGTGGAGAATGTGCTCCTTAAATCACAGCTTTTGCACTAGCGTAAATATATGTTGTTTTTAAGAGGCATTAATGGCTGGATTCAATCCGTGTAGGAGGATCCGCATTATAGCGCGATTGAAATTTGAAGGCAATGTTCCCGCGTTCGCGGAGACTGCATTCACGGTAAATGCTGCATGTCAGCTCAATCGGAAATTACCTTTAAATGTTAGCGCGGATCTTCCACGATACGGATTGAATCCAGCCCTTCGTCCAATACTGTATATTGTATCTAGATATCACAATATCCCCCCAGCTACACCTACTGTTATTACCTACAGACTTCACTTCACCGGTGCTACAACATGGTGCTCAATTTATACTGTCATTGGTGTAATAATAATAATAATAATAATAATAATCTCTCTTTTGCTCAAAGCCATTGGACTGCATCCTGAACTGTGAACAAGTTTTTAGAACTTTACCAATAAGTTGATTCTACACACAATTTCGCGTTAGTATCCAACCAGTAATAAGGCTCTTCAGGGGTTTGTAACACATGAATACGATACAAAGATATTTCCAGCGGAGCGCAAAAAGTGGGTCGTATTTATTAGTGCTAAACATAGCAAAACATTTTGCGACGGAAAACAAAAACAAGCGTTCCTTATTGGACATGTTCAGGTAGCCCCTCCCCGTATTGGACCTTTTGCTTCCGTTTGGTTCCTAGTGAATACGACCCTGGCCTCAGATCATTTATGTTATAAGTGTTTAGAGAATTGGCCAAGAGTAGAACGGTCATCCTGGGCTTCACACCGCTCATCTGACCATGTTGGTGTGAAACACTGTGCCTACTAATCATTTTCAATCACTTCTGGTGCCCATCGTTTTTTGTTTTGTGACCAAGTTACCCACTCTAGACGCTTATAGGCTCTTCACCTGCAACTCTTTGGTTTCCAGGGCTGCATTCCAAACGGCAGCCTGTCCCCCTATTTCGAGCACTAGTTTTGACCAGAGCCCCATGGGCACTTTATAGAGAATAGGGTGTCATTTGGGACGCACACCAGGTGTTTTATCAAAGGACAAAGACTGAAATCTAAAAACCACAACCACAACAGCATTGTACATATAGAAACCTGTCAATGTCTAAATCTACATGTACCTGAGCGTTTTGAGGAATGGAGTGTTTTGGAGGAGAGGACACGATGAAGGAAAAGCCTTACCTGTTTTCAGTTTCTTCATCTGTGGCCCCGTATACACTCAACGGTTGTGATACAAAACAAATGACAATTACACAAGCGTTGTGGAGACAGTGAAACGGTTGTGTAAACATTTTTGTGCAGACAAAAATATATATTGTATCACAACCACTGTGTGTCAAATGTGTTGGACTGTAGTTGTATGAGGCCAGGGTTGCCCCGGTAACATGTATGGATAAGTGCTGCTTATATCACTGAAGTACAGCGTTGTTTGAATCCTGTTGTTTTCTAGCTTGACTTTTTTAAGAAAAGGGAAAATGAGTAGAATAGTAAATAAATAAAAATCAACTATGTACAGAAGGAGTAACTCCCGTTGTTGCACTCCAGCCTCGAGACAAGAGTCCTTTAAATCAGCTTGTTGAGACCCCTTACAAAAACAATCAATTTTAGAAGTTCACATATATACAGAGTTTGGTGTTTTTGAAAAAGCGTGGTTAATGTTTCTTAAGGTATTGTTTTGGTTGTTTTTTTACAGTACAACAGGCTCACTGCAGCCGACGAGTCTAATTTATTATCACGGATTCTGTTTTCCTTCCATGCTGATTGAAGTTGGACAATGACTGTTTTATTTTCTACTTTTATTTGTTAGTACCTTTTAAGGTTTAATAAAAAGGTTTGACAGTGTCTATCCAAATGTGTTCTTCTCATTGCTGTGTGTCTGTACCCGTGTCTGTACCCTCGAAGCACCCTGTCAAACGTCTCTCTGTTTATGAACCACCAAGCTATTCTAGTTACTGACTGCAGACCTTTGGTTTAAACTTCCAGTGTAATGTTTGAAGAATGCAGTCCCTTGAAGAACATTTAAAACAACTTTATTATTATTTACTTAGATATAAATTTGATACAAGGAAGGAAGCTACATTTCATTTATAAAAAAAAAAGACAAGAAAAAAAGCCTAAGCTAAAAAAAACAGTGATTGAGGTTTCTCTCTCCGCTACACGCTAAACCCACCTAGCTACAGTAGTAGGGTGTCTCAATCATCTGTATTGGCTTCCTCTCCTCATCTCCTCTGAGATTATAGAAAGGAGACAAGGAGGCCACTTTAGACCATTGAGACACACCCCTACAGTAGTTTTCAGCTCCAGGGAGGGGGGGGAGGGGGGTTCCCCTAGGTACAGATCTAGGATCAGCATCCCCTTCCCCAATCCTAACCTTAACCAATATTGGGGAAAAATGCAAAACTGACCCCCAGATCATTGTCTAGAGGCAGGCAACCCTATACCCCCTAGCTCCGTTCTCACCCAGGGGACAGCTCTGTGACGGCTCCTAAGAGGCCTGCGAGTCGCTGTCATCAGAGTTCTTGAACATCTCCGCCTCGGGCAGCGCCACCAGGGCTGTGTCAGCCTGCACTTCCTCCTCGTCTGGCAGTACCAGGGGCTCGTCTCCGCTGGCCTCGCTGCCCTCCCACTCCTGGCCCTCCTCCCCCAGGCTGGTGTCCTGGCTGGCTGAGCCTGGCTCCGCGGAGGAGAGGGAAGACGGCGTGTTCCTCAGTTCCGCCTGGGTGGGCACCCGCAGGGAGATCTCAGAGGACAACGACTCAGGGTCTGGACCTGGGGGAGGGAGGGAGAGAGGGGATTAGTCAAACATCACGGCTGTGCCTATATATGGGATATAGGGTGCCATTAGGGACGGAACCACATGCTCCATCATGTGATTCCAGTGTGCTACAGTGTATAATCCCTGTTTTGTTTGAACTCATGACCACCTCCCATGACAACACAGCTCGGTTATCCCCACGGTGACGCGCATGCTTTGACACCATGCTTTCATAAGAAAGTGGCTCGCTAGTAACGCACATAATAACATGACTAAATGGACACAGCAGAGAAATTAACAGTTGTTCTACTAGTTAGTTAGCATTAGCAATATTATCTCTGTACCGTTGGTGGCTACATGATATCAACAAATGGAATGCGTCCCAAATTGCACCCTATTCCCTACATACATTTGTAAAAGTAAGTAGCAAGCCTTCTGCAAGACTGTTTCTGTAGTGAGGTAGCTTGATGTACCAGTACACCCCCTGGACAGGACACTAGTCTGTCTCCTGTTTCTGTAGTGAGGTAGCTTGATGTACCAGTACATCCCCTGGACAGGACACTAGTCTGTCTCCTGTTTCTATAGTGAGGCAGCTTGATGTACCAGTACACCCCCTGGACAGGACACTAGTCTGTCTCCTGTTTCTGTAGCGTGAAGCTACTCCCAATCTTCTAATTTTAGGGAGGACACTAACCACAAGGCCACTGAGTTGGTTATTCCTTACATAGTGGCGCCCTATTCCCTACATAGTGCACTGTGTTGATAACTACCTGAGGTGAGTGAGGAGGTCAGGCTGTTGTCCTCTCCTCCAGAGTTGAGGACTGTGTTGATAATAACTACCTGAGGTGAGTGAGGAGGTCAGGCTGTTGTCCTCTCCTCCAGAGTTGAGGAAGACGTCGAGGGCCTCGTGGTCCGACACGTCCATCAGGTCCATCTGTTCCAGAACATCAACGTTCACCTCCATGGAAGACATGCTGCCTATAGGCCCTGTGGACCGACACACACAACCAGCGTCACTTCCCACTGCAGCTGCACGACACCGTTACTGTTACTCAGACCCATCTTTCCTCCATTTCTCACAAAGAATCTTGGAACTTATCCTCTAAATACGGTTGAAAGGGAGGCGAGGAATCACAGAGAGACGGATTGAGAACCTCAGACTGACGGACAGTACAACAGCACAGTACTGAAGATACTCAGACTGACGGACAGGCAGCACAGCTCTGACATGAGACACACAGACCGACAGACCGACAGACAGCACTATCATACCTTAAGTATGATGAGAGCAGGATGGGAGAGCACAATAAGAGACAGGAAGCAGTCAATTAACCGGCGTAGCATCACTGGTTATTGTAAAGCTCAACGTCACAGCATTAGACAGAGCAGAACAGGGGAACAAGACAAGGGAAAGTCATAGAATCTACACCAAAACACTTTGAACTACAGCACAGCAGTTACACCAGATGAAAGTTAATACAGAAAATATCATCTGAAACACAATTCAACCTTTTTAAAACAGCCTTTCTTTGAACTTATCAACAGAGGTTGTGTCCCAAATTGCACCCTATTCCCTATAGGCCTAAAGCGCACTACTTTTGACCAGGGCCCATAGTGCTCTGGTCAAAAGCAGTGCACTATAAAGGGAACAGGGTGCCATTTGGGAGGCACACAGTGTGTGTTATCGGTTCCACCTCACCTCTCCTGTCGGTGATCTGCAGGTAGCCAGTAGACAGGTACTGATCCATGTCCTGTTGGAAAGCTTCTTCAAAGTACTTCTGCCTCTCCTTCAGCTTCACCTGCTGGGCATGTTCCATCTCCAGCACCTTCTGGGCATGCTCAGAGTCCAGCTCGGCTAGGGGGAAACAGGAAGTACAGGACACGTAAAGGAACAGGAAGTAGAGGACACGTAAACATAGAGGTGGATAGAGGGCTGAATTGCTCTCATGGAAGCAGCCATTGTAGGAGATGCGCTGTAGTACATCTCTATGGAGGTAAGTACTCCTGAACAGCTGCTGCTACTCTCTGTTTATTATCTATGCATAGTCACTTTAACTCTACCTACATGTACATATTACCTCAATTACCTCGAATAACCTGTGCCCCCGCACATTGACTCGGTACTGGTACCCCCTGTATATAGCCTCCCTACTGTTATCTTACTGCTGCTCTTTAATTATTTGTTCTTTTTATTTTTTTGTTATATATTTTTTACTTAACACTTATTTTTCTTAAAACTGCATTGTTGGTTAGTAAGCATTTCACTGTAAGGTCTACACCTGTTGTATTCGGCGCATGTGACAAATACAATTTGATTTGAAGTAAAACCCTTTGGATAGACATAAGGACTAGCTACAGTCAACTTATTCAATAAAGCCTCAGTCATCCATGTATTATTTTATGGAAACATGTTTCACAAATGGGCACTGTATAAGTTACTGTATAGGCTACTGTGTACATAAACACAGAGGTTGTATTAGTTGATGTTACTGAATATAAACAAGACATTGTTCAGTATTCCTGTTGAGCTCCATGGGAGGTGGCAGCTTTTTGTCAGAGTAGCCTCCGCTTTTTTCTAGTGACCCCAAATCCAATGACAACATACATACAGTTTGGGACACAACCTGTAGTTGGACTTTTACATCAGATTAATGTCTTCTTACTACAATAATGATCAACATCATCATCCTACAGATATCATAAGATAAATGTCTTCTTACTACAACAATGATGTTGATCTGTAGGATGATGAAGTTGATCATTATTGTAGTAAGAAGACATTTATCTTATATCTGTAGGATGATGATATTGATCGTTATTGTAGTAAGAAGACATTTATCTTATGCTATCTGTAGGATGATGATGTTGATCATTATTGTAGTAAGAAGACATTTATCTTACGCTATCTGTAGGATGATGTTGATCATTATTGTAGTAAGAAGACATTTGTCTTATCATATTGGTAGGATGATGTTGATCATTATTGTAGTAAGAAGACATTTATCTTATGATATCTGTAGGATGATGTTGATCGTTATTGTAGTAAGAAGACAAAGGGGACTGTCCCTTAACCACTAACAAGATACCACTACAACACTACAGTACCAGGATACTAACAAGATACCACTACAACACTACAGTACCAGGATACTAACAAGATACCACTACAATACTACAGGATACTAACAAGATACCAATACAACACTAGAGTACCAGGATACTAACAAGATACCACTACAATACTACAGGATACTAACAAGATACCAATACAACACTAGAGTACCAGGATACTAACAAGATACCACTACAATACTACAGGATACTAACAAGATACCAATACAACACTACAGTACCAGGATACTAACAAGATACCACTACAATACTACAGGATACTAACAAGATACCAATACAACACTACAGTACCAGGATACTAACAAGATACCACTACAATACTACAGGATACTAACAATATACTACTACAACACTACAGTACCAGGATACTAACAAGATACCACTACAATACTACAGGATACTAACAAGATACCAATACAACACTACAGTACCAGGATACTAACAAGATACCACTACAATACTACAGGATACTAACAAGATACCAATACAACATTACAGTACCAGGATACTAACAAGATACCACTACAATACTACAGGATACTAACAAGATACCACTACAACACTACAGTACCAGGATACTAACAAGATACCACTACAATACTACAGGATACTAACAAGATACTACTACAACACTACAGTACCAGGATACTAACAAGATACCACTACAATACTACAGGATACTAACAAGATACCACTACAACACTACAGTACCAGGATACTAACAAGATACCACTACAATACTACAGGATACTAACAAGATACCACTACAACACTACAGTACCAGGATACTAACAAGATACCACTACAATACTACAGGATACTAACAAGATACTACTACAACACTACAGTACCAGGATACTAACAAGATACCACTACAATACTACAGGATACTAACAAGATACTACTACAACACTACAGTACCAGGATACTAACAAGATACCACTACAATACTACAGGATACTAACAAGATACCAATACAACACTACAGTACCAGGATACTAACAAGATACCACTACAATACTACAGGATACTAACAAGATACCACTACAACACTACAGTACCAGGATACTAACAAGATACCACTACAATACTACAGGATACTAACAAGATACCACTACAACCCTACAGTACCAGGATACTAACAAGATACCACTACAACACTACAGTACCAGGATACTAACAAGATACCACTACAATACTACAGTACCAGGATACTAACAAGATACCACTACAATACTACAGTACCAGGATACTAACAAGATACCACTACAACACTACAGGATACTAACAATATACCACTACAGTACCAGGATACAAACAAGATACCACTACAATACTACAGGATACTAACAATATACCACCTCAATACTACAGTACCAGGATACCACTACAATACTACATGATACTAACAAGATACCACTACAATACTACAGGACACAAAAAAGATACCACTACAATATTACAGTACCAGGATACAAAAACTATACCACTACAACACTAGAGGATACTAACAAGATACCACTACAATACTACAGTACCAGGATATTAACAAGATACCACTACAATACTACAGGATATTAACAAGATACCGCTAGAATACTACAGGATACTAAAAACAGAAGTCACACTTGTATTTTCTTACTAGCACTAACTTTGCTTACAGCTGCTGTATTGAGGAAAGGTTTTACTTACTATGACTGAGATATATGGTTGTCTCACCTAGTTACCTTAAGAAGAAAATCGCTCCGGATATGAGCGTCTGCTAAATGACTAAAATCCTAAATGTAAATTGACAGTGTAGGCTAATTCTTTACCCGCCTGCCAAAGGGTGTGTCCTCCAGATCAGAAAACAACAGGACTGTTGTTATGTGAAGCCAGACATGTACCGTGACTATCATCCCAGTCAGCTCTAGTCTCCACTATGAGCGATGCGTCTCTCTCTGTCTTAGAAACAGGAAGCACCTACCTACTTCTCATAACAGCAGGAAGTGGCTATGTTACTTTTATGGCACCTTGGAAGTGTCTATGTTACGGCTAGAGGCGTAACACAGACTTTTTAAAGATGCATAGTGTTGCAGTGAAATTTTTGTCTTAGATCAAGCTCTACTCATCATTAGCTGCCTTTACAAGAGCGGACATCCGTTTGGAGTGAAGTAACAGCAGATTGGGGCACTATGTACTTCTTTATTTTCTGAGAAAGTTAATCCCAGAAATGCTGCCTCATTGAAAATAAGAATTTGAACCAACAATCATTGGATTCTCACAAATCCTTGAAATGCCAACCAAGGTGCCAATCATAGGCTCAGGATTTTCAGGTAGGTCATTCTCATGGTGAGAATCTACCAAAGCATTTGAACACAGTCAGTCAGTCACCCCTGTGGTAAAGGGGTGTTGTTGTCAGTGGGCAGGATGTGTCAACTCTACTAGTCCCAGGTGGGCAGGAAGTCAGCCAGCAGGCATCAGGGCCCCACAATGACTGCCTGCCTCCCAAATAGCACCCTATTCCCTTTATCGTGCACTACTTTTGACCAGGGCCCATAGGAAATACAGGGACTAGGGTGCCATTTATAGGTAACAACAGGCTTCAATTTGGGAAGCCACCTGTGATAAGAGACATGAATTCTATCTGCCAGATTGTGAACAGCAGCACAACAGAACCAGGCTCTGATTCACTAGAAATACCACTCTACTTTATCACATATTAAAACACCACAATACTTAACATTAGCATGGGTAACATTATACCCTCCCATGGGTAACATTATACCCTCCCATGGGTAACATTATATCCTCCCATGGGTAACATTATACCCTCCCATGGGTAACATTATACCCTCCCATGGGTAACATTATACCCTCCCATGGGTAACATTATACCCTCCCATGGGTAACATTATACCCTCCCATGGGTAACATTATACCCTCCCATAGGTAACATTATACCCTCCCATAGACAACATTATACCCTCCCATAGGTAACATTATTCCCCTCCCATAGGTAACATTATTCCCCTCCCATGGGTAACATTATACCCTCCCATGGGTAACATTATACCCTCCCATGGGTAACATCATACCCTCCCATAGACAACATTATGCAAATGTTGCTTGACAAATGGCCAACCAGTTGCATTTATTTTACTTGTGCATGCTGCAACAACTGAGGAATGTATTTTTTCCACACACGTGACCCACATGCTGCAGCTGTGACACGTGACGTTTTCTTGTTTTTCATAGTGGAAGTCAAATGGCTTTCTGAGAGAGAGAATGATGTCAGTGGGCTTCTGAGAGAGCCAAGGGTGACAAAATATATGACATCAGACAGTGGAAGAGCTCCAGCTCCTCCTTGGTGCCAATCACTCTGTGTAGCTAAAGGACCAAGTCAGCGTCCCAAATGACACTCTATTCCCTATAGTGCAATACATTTGATCAGCGCCCTATGGACCCGGTAAGAAAGTAGTGCACTATATAGGAATAGGGTGCTATTTGAGACGCAACCTAAATCCCCCCTGCAGGATAAATATATAATGATGAGCCCTCCAACCTCTCTATTAACCCCCAGGGAAGGAGAAGTATACGGGGTTCCTCTTAGTGAAAGTAATGCCCAACACAACGTCTTACTCCCCCACCATGTCAAATAATCTCCTTAAAAAAGGAGGCTCATAGATTACAATTGCTAATTGAGTTGAAGGAATCTTAGAGGAGAGACGGGGGTTCTTTGTCTAAATCTAGAAGGCTCACGGCCCTCTACTACAGCTCTTAATTCCACTGTTGTAAACATTATATTACAGCTCTTAGTTCCACTGTTGTAAACATTATATTACAGCTCTTAATTCCACTGTTGTGAACATTCTATTACTGCTCTTAATTCCACTGTTGTAAACATTCTATTACAGCTCTTAATTCCACTGTTGTAAACATTATATTACAGCTCTTAATTCCACTGTTGTAAACATTCTATTACTGCTCTTAATTCGACTGTTGTAAACATTCTATTACAGCTCTTAATTCCACTGTTGTAAACATTCTATTACTGCTCTTAATTCCACTGTTGTAAACATTCTATTACTGCTCTTAATTCCACTGTTGTAAACATTCCATTACAGCTCTTAATTCCACTGTTGTAAACATTCCATTACAGCTCTTAATTCCACTGTTGTAAACATTCCATTACAGCTCTTAATTCCACTGTTGTAAACATTCCATTACAGCTTTTAATTCCACTGTTGTAAACATTCTATTACAGCTCTTAATTCCACTGTAGTAAACATTATATTACAGCTCTTAATTCCACTGTAGTAAACATTATATTCCAGCTCTTAATTCTACTGTTGTAAACATTCTATTACTGCTCTTAATTCTACTGTTGTAAACATTCTATTACTGCTCTTAATTCGACTGTTGTAAACATGCTATTACTGCTCTTAATTCCACTGTTGTAAACATGCTATTACTGCTCTTAATTCCACTGTTGTAAACATTATATTACAGCTCTTAATTCCACTGTTGTGAACATTATATTACTGCTCTTAATTCGACTGTTGTAAACATTCTATTACAGCTCTTAATTCCACTGTTGTAAACATTCTATTACAGCTCTTAATTCCACTGTTGTAAACATTATATTACTGCTCTTAATTCGACTGTTGTAAACATTCTATTACAGCTCTTAATTCCACTGTTGTAAACATTCTATTACTGCTCTTAATTCCACTGTTGTAAACATTCTATTACTGCTCTTAATTCCACTGTTGTAAACATTCCATTACAGCTCTTAATTCCACTGTTGTAAACATTCCATTACAGCTCTTAATTCCACTGTTGTAAACATTCCATTACAGCTCTTAATTCCACTGTTGTAAACATTCCATTACAGCTCTTAATTCCACTGTTGTAAACATTCTATTACAGCTCTTAATTCCACTGTAGTAAACATTCTATTACAGCTCTTAATTCCACTGTAGTAAACATTCTATTACAGCTCTTAATTCCACTGTTGTAAACATGCTATTACTGCTCTTAATTCCACTGTTGTAAACATTATATTACAGCTCTTAATTCCACTGTTGTGAACATTATATTACTGCTCTTAATTCCACTGTTGTAAACATTCTATTACAGCTCTTAATTCCACTGTTGTAAACATTCTATTACTGCTCTTAATTCCACTGTTGTAAACATTCTATTACTGCTCTTAATTCCACTGTTGTAAACATTCCATTACAGCTCTTAATTCCACTGTTGTAAACATTCCATTACAGCTCTTAATTCCACTGTTGTAAACATTCCATTACAGCTCTTAATTCCACTGTTGTAAACATTCCATTACAGCTCTTAATTCCACTGTAGTAAACATTCTATTACAGCTCTTAATTCCACTGTAGTAAACATTATATTCCAGCTCTTAATTCTACTGTTGTAAACATTCTATTACTGCTCTTAATTCTACTGTTGTAAACATTCTATTACTGCTCTTAATTCGACTGTTGTAAACATGCTATTACTGCTCTTAATTCCACTGTTGTAAACATGCTATTACTGCTCTTAATTCCACTGTTGTAAACATTATATTACTGCTCTTAATTCCACTGTTGTAAACATTCCATTACAGCTCTTAATTCCACTGTTGTAAACATTATATTACAGCTCTTAATTCCACTGTTGTAAACATTCTGTTACAGCTATTAATTCCACTGTTGTAAACATTATATTACAGCTCTTAATTCCACTGTTGTGAACATTCTATTACTGCTCTTAATTCCACTGTTGTAAACATTATATTACAGCTCTTAATTCCACTGTTGTAAACATTCTATTACAGCTCTTAATTCTACTGTTGTAAACATTATATTACTGCTCTTAATTCGACTGTTGTAAACATTCTATTACAGCTCTTAATTCCACTGTTGTAAACATTCTATTACTGCTCTTAATTCCACTGTTGTAAACATTATATTACAGCTCTTAATTCCACTGTTGTAAACATTCTGTTACAGCTATTAATTCTACTGTTGTAAACATTCTATTACTGCTCTTAATTCCACTGTTGTAAACATTCCATTACAGCTCTTAATTCCACTGTTGTAAACATTCCATTACAGCTCTTAATTCCACTGTTGTAAACATTCCATTACAGCTCTTAATTCCACTGTTGTAAACATTCCATTACAGCTCTTAATTCCACTGTAGTAAACATTCTATTACAGCTCTTAATTCCACTGTAGTAAACATTATATTCCAGCTCTTAATTCTACTGTTGTAAACATTCTATTACTGCTCTTAATTCTACTGTTGTAAACATTCTATTACTGCTCTTAATTCGACTGTTGTAAACATGCTATTACTGCTCTTAATTCCACTGTTGTAAACATGCTATTACTGCTCTTAATTCCACTGTTGTAAACATTATATTACTGCTCTTAATTCCACTGTTGTAAACATTCCATTACAGCTCTTAATTCCACTGTTGTAAACATTATATTACAGCTCTTAATTCCACTGTTGTAAACATTCTGTTACAGCTATTAATTCCACTGTTGTAAACATTATATTACAGCTCTTAATTCCACTGTTGTGAACATTCTATTACTGCTCTTAATTCCACTGTTGTAAACATTCTATTACAGCTCTTAATTCCACTGTTGTAAACATTCTATTACAGCTCTTAATTCTACTGTTGTAAACATTATATTACTGCTCTTAATTCGACTGTTGTAAACATTCTATTACAGCTCTTAATTCCACTGTTGTAAACATTCTATTACTGCTCTTAATTCCACTGTTGTAAACATTATATTACAGCTCTTAATTCCACTGTTGTAAACATTCTGTTACAGCTATTAATTCCACTGTTGTAAACATTCTATTACTGCTCTTAATTCCACTGTTGTAAACATTCTACTACTGCTCTTAATTCCACTGTTGTAAACATTATATTACTGCTCTTAATTCCACTGTTCTAAACACTCTCCAAGTCATGAGTCACCACTATAAACAGGAACCAAGATCAAACGTTCAGAGAAATCTAATGATATTTAATACCAAGCTATGTTAGGGTGGTTTCAGAGGGCACAGCACTAGTTAAGGCAAACAGTGGTGACATTCTGTAAAGCCTAGTGAATTCAGTCATATTCCCTCAACTGATAGAGACTTGTGAAGAGTAAAACAAGTTCAGAGACCCCTACAGTGCATTATATTCCTAGATATTTGAACATTTCTGTAGAAATGCCAATGATAAAGGCATAAAGGTTTGCACTCCTTTTTTTTATTTTCTCGAAGATCTATGGCTAAATCGAGTGCGCCTACTGCACTGGCCAATCGGATAGCTCAAATCGCCGTGCCTACCTACAGCTTCCACGACCCTGGCCACAGCAAAGTTTGATACTAGCCTACGTGAGATTTCATAACTTTTAAAACCATGACCAGAGAGAGACTGCCAAAGAATACAGCAAAGACTGAGTTCATGTCCAAGCTTTATTCAGCACCGTCAACACTGTTTTTATTTATCACTATTACAAAACATAAAATGTGTTTCTCTCTACTTCCACACTCGCTGCAGCTGCAATGAATGAGTAGCCACGTGTATCGATACTTAGCCCTGTGTTTTTATTATTATTAGCAGCTCATCTATTTTAATATCGAGGAGTATTTCACTTTCTCTGGTCATAGGAACAACATGAATTTGTGCCTGAGGCAGATGCGGTGCAACTCGAGTTTCTCCATCAGTTGGAAGACTGTCCCCTCTCACTGGTCAGTCTCACCGGAGGAAGGAGAGAGCAGGGACTGTGAGAGGCGGACCCTCTGCTGCTCTCTCCTTCCCTCTGCTGAGACTAATGCCGTGTTCAAAACAACTGGGAACTTGGAAATGTCTGACTTCCGACTTCAGTACGTTGAAGGCAACTGGGAACTCAAAAAAATAAAAAGATCCAACTGGGGAAAATCGTTTTGAACGGTCATCCAACTCGGAAACTCTGGCATCTTTCTAGAGCTCCGACTTACCGACCTGAAGTTCACGGACGTCATTATTTGACCTCGTTTTTTTCCCCAAGTTCCCAGTTGTCTTGAAAGCAGCATGACCATCAGATGCACCATCAGTCCAGTAACATAAAAAAGCAAATGATTTGCTAATTATTTCAATTTATCCTCAGCTGTGCCTCACAAGTGCTACACCAACTGATCTGTTTTGTTATCAAAGTTCGAGTTCTGAAATATAATATGGTCTGAGAATAACAATCCTGGCAGGCCAGGCATATAGCCAATATGCTGTGATAATGTATTAGGCCTACTGCACAAACCTCATTCCTACACAACTGTTTTTATTAGGTTAATGTTAACTTTGACTGCGGTTTTGACCACTGTTCTAAAGAGTCTGAGCCATAGACTTAAAGCTATTATATTAGCTATGATCTGAGAGGTGGCGGCAGAGCACTGGCCCCAGCCTCAGCTGTCATGTTAGGTTTATGTATACTACTCATCTCATCTACACCCTGTGGGCTGTCATGTTAGGTTACTGTGGGCTGTCAGGTTTGGTAACTGTGGGCTGTCAGGTTAGGTTACGTATGAAAATGTATGCACTCACTAACTGTAAGTCGCTCTGGATAAGAGCGTCTGCTAAATGACTCAAATGTAAATGTAAAATGTTACTGTGGGCTGTCATGTTAGGTAACTGTGGGCTGTCAGGCTAGGTAACTGTGGGCTGTCATGTTAGGTAACTGTGGGCTGTCAGGTTAGGTAACTGTGGGCTGTCAGGTTAGGTAACTGTGGGCTGTCAGGTTGGGTTAGGTAACTGTGGGCTGTCAGGTTAGGCTAGGTTACTGTGGGCTGTCAGGTTAGGCTAGGTTACTGTGGGCTGTCCGGTTAGGCTAGGTTACTGTGGGCTGTCCGGTTAGGCTAGGTTACTGTGGGCTGTCAGGTTAGGCTAGGTTACTGTGGGCTGTCAGGTTAGGCTAGGTTACTGTGGGCTGTCAGGTTAGGTTAGGTTACTGTGGGCTGTCAGGCTAGGTTACTGTGGGCTGTCAAGCTAGGTTAATGTGGGCTGTCAGGCTAGGTTGCTGTGGGCTGTCAGGTTAGGTTCCTGTGGGCTGTCATGTTAGGTTCCTGTGGGCTGTCATGTTAGGTTACCGTGGGCTGTCAGGTTAGGTTACCGTGGGCTGTCAGGTTACGTTACGTTACGTTACTGTGGGCTGTCAGGTTAACTTACCGTGGGCTGTCAGGTTACGTTACGTTACTGTGGGCTGTCAGGTTAGGCTACTATGGGCTGTTAGGCTAGGTTACTGTGGGCTGTCAGGTTACGTTACGCTACTGTGGGCTGTCAGGTTAGGCTACTATGGGCTGTCATGTTAGGTTACTGTGGGCTGTCAGGTCAGGTTACTGTGTGCTGTCATGTTAGGTTACTGTGTGCTGTCATGTTAGGTTACTGTGGGCTGTCATGTTAGGTTACTGTGGGCTGTCATGTTAGGTTACTGTGGGCTGTCATGTTAGGTTACTGTGGGCTGTCATGTTAGGTTACCCTGGCACACACACACACACCGACACAAACACACCAGTAAACTTGCTGGTCAGGTGTGGGCAGCCTACTCCTCAGATGTGACAGTATAATGACAGACAACCGTGTTTGGAACAATGATCCATCTCCTCTAAAGCCATTTTTACATCATGGACCTTTTTCTGAGTCTCTGTATGACGATCTATGATGCTGTATGATGCTCTATGGCGCTCTATGATGCTCTATGGCGCTCTATGATGCTGTATAGATGCAGTAAAGGAGTCAATAGATTGGCGGACATTCAACAAACCTGATCTAACAAAGTGGATATTCATCAAATCCGTCATGATTAATGTATTGTAACAGGCCCACATTGTGCTAACTTAAGTCCGATTTGGATATATTTGGCTGTTTTCGCTGCTTAACATGTAGAAGTTGTCCCTATTCAGGTTTAGAAGAAGTGGCTGCTAAATGCTGTATAAACTGGTTAGCATAGCTAGCATACAGAAATCGGTGGTGGTAGTCAAATTCATTTTTAACTGTAATGCAGTTGATTGGTAACAATGGCATGAACATGTGTTGGGATTGACATCCATACAAACATTATACTAGTTAGTTTTTATTGTGTTAATATTTCCTTTTTTATTTAGCAAATATTTGTCTTAATTTTTAACTCTGCGTTGTTGGGAATGGGCTCGTAAGTAAGCATTTCACTGTAAAATCTACACCTATTGGGAATGGGCTCGTAAGTAAGCATTTCACTGTAAAGTCTACAGTCGCGGTCAAAAGTTTTGAGAATGACAAAAGTATTGGTCTTCACAAAGTTTCCTGCTTCAGTGTTTTTAGATATTTTTGTCAGATGTTACTATGGTATACTGAAGTATAATTACAAGCATTCCATAAGTGTCAAAGGCTTTTACTGACAATTACATTAAGTTTATGCAAAGAGTCAATATTTGCAGTGTTGACCCTTATTTTTCAAGACCTCTGCAATCCGCCCTGGCATGCTGTCAATTAACTTCTGGGCCACATCCTGACTGATGGCAGCCCATTCTTGCATAATCAATGCTTGGAGTTTGTCAGAATTTGTGGGTTTTTGTTTGTCCACCCGCCTCTTGAGGATTGACCACAAGTTCTCAAATGGGATTAAGGTCTGGGGAGTTTCCTGGCCATGGACCCAAAATGTCGATGTTTTGTTCCCCCGAGCCACTTGTTATCACTTTTGCCTTATTGCAAGGTGCTCCATCATGCTGGAAAAGGCATTGTTCATCACCAAACTGTTCTTGGATGGTTGGGAGAAGTTGCTCTCGGAGGATGTGTTGGTACCATTCTTTATTCATGGCTGTGTTCTTAGGCAAAATTGTAAGTGAGTCCACTCCCTTGGCTGAGAAGCAACCCCACACATGAATGGTCTCAGGATGCTTTACTGTTGGCATGACACAGGACTGATGGTAGCGCTCACCTTGTCTTTTCCGGACAAGCTTTTTTCCGGATGCCCCAAACAATAGGAAAGGGGATTCATCAGAGAAAATGACTTTACCCCAGTCCTCAGCAGTCCAAACCCTGTACCTTTTGCAGAATATCAGTCTGTCCCTGATGTTTTTCCTGGAGAGAAGTGGCTTCCTCGCTGCCCTTCTTGACACCAGGCCATCCTCCAAAAGTATTCGCCTCACTGTGCGTGCAGATGCACTCACACCTGCCTGCTGCCATTCCTGAGCAAGCACTGCACTGGTGGTGCCCCGATCCCGCAGCTGAATCAACTTTAGGAGATGGTCCTGGTGCTTGCTGGACTTTCTTGGGCGCCCTGAAGCCTTCTTCACAACAATTGAACCTCTCTCCTTGAAGTTCTTGATGATCCAATAAATGGTTGATTTAGGTGCAATCTTACTAGCAGCAATATCCTTGCCTGTGAAGCCCTTTTTGTGCAAAGCAATGATGACGGCACGTGTTTCCTTGCAGGTAACCATGGTTAACAGAGGAAGAACAATGATTTCAAGCACCACCCTCTTTTAAAGCTTCCAGTCTGTTATTCTAACTCAATCAGCATGAAAGAGTGATCTCCAGCCTTGTCCTCGTCAACACTCTCACCTGTGTTAACGAGAGAATCACTGACACTATGTCAGCTGGTCCTTTTGTGGCAGGGCTGAAATGCAGTGATTAAGTGATTTTTCACGGCAAAGAGGGACTTTAAAATTCATTGCAATTCATCTGATCACTCTTCATAACATTCTGGAGTATATGCAAATTGCCATCATAAAAACTGAGGCAGCAGACTTTGTGAAAATTAATATGTGTCATTCTCAACTTTTGACCACGACTGTACACCTGTTGGGAATGGGCTTGTAAGTAAGCATTTCACTGTAAAGTCTACACCTGTTGTATTCGGCGCATGTGACCAATAAAAAAATGATTTGATTTATACTCAGATTTTTACCTCAACATACTGTGTAATACACAAACAATAGCCTAAATGCTAATTTTGCTGGGGGCAATGAGGAGACTTGGGATCTTTCCCTACGGCCTTTTCCCCCACTCGTTTCCATGGCAATTCCATGGTTGAGTTAAATTGACCCATTCACCGCATCTATGATGCTCTATGATTTACTGCCGTCTCTCCTCCTGTCTCTCTGGAGGGCCGATAACCTCCTGATAGGCCTGACCAGACGTGGTACTCACAGCTAATCCAATCAGAGCTGTTCAGATAGCACTGCTTACCCTCAGTAAGCCATTGATCTCTGGAATAGCAGCCATAGTGTGCATCCCAAATGTTACCCTATATAGTGCACTACTTTTTGACCAGAGCCCTGGTCAAAAGTAGTGCACTATATAGGGAATAGGGTACCATTTGTGATGCAGACATACTGCCGGTCTTACTCTAAATCACTGCCTCTTTACTATGATGGTTAAGAGCTAGAGAAATCAATACCCTCTGGAGGGAGCGCCAAAGTAAGGAGTGAATAGAACGACACTAAGACATTTCCGTGCTTCTCCAGTGCTGCATTTTTACCCACACCGAGTGAATTACATGCTGACCACACCGCCCGCGTCGCGTACGCGAGCGTTGCAAAATAAATTTACACATACAGTACCAGTCAAAAGTTTGGACACACCTACTCATTCAAGGGTTTTTCTTTATTTTTACTATTTTCTACATTGTAGAATAATAGTGAAGACATCAAAACTATTAAATAACACATATGGAATCATGTAGTAACCAAAAAAGTGTTAAACAAATAAAAATATATTTTATATTTGAGATTCTTCAAAGTAGCCACCCTTTGCCTTGATGATAGCTTTGCACACTCTTGGCATTCTCTCAACCAGCTTCACCTGGAATGCTTTTCCAACAGTCTTGAAGGAGTTCCCACATATAATGGGCACTTGTTGGCTGCTTTTCCTTCACTCTGCAGTCAGACTCTTCCCAAACCATCTCAATTGGGTTGAGGTCGGGGGATTGTGGAGGCCAGGTCATCTGATGGAGCACCCCATCACTCTCCTTCTTGGTCAAATAGCCCTTACACAGTTGGAGGTGTGTTGGGTCATTGTCCTGTTGAAAAACAAATGATAGTCCCACTAAGCCCAAACCAGACGGGATGGCATATCGCTGCAGAATGTTGTGGTAGCCATGCTGGTTAAGTGTGCCTTGAATTCTAAATAAATCACAGACAGTGTCACCAGCAAAGCACCTCCACACCATCACACCTTCTCCTCCATAATTCACAGTGGGAACCACACATGCGGATCATCCTTTCAACTACTCCGCGTCTCACAAAGACACGGCGGTTGTAACCAAATATCTCAAATTTGGGCTCATCAGACCAATGGACAGATTTCCACCGGTCTAATGTCCATTGCTCGTGTTTCTTGGCCCAAGCAAGTCTCTTCTTCTTATTGGTGTCCTTTAGTAGTGGTTTCTTTGCAACAATTCGACCATGAAGGCCTGATTCACGCAGTCTCCTCTGAACAGTTGATGTTGAGATGTGTCTGTTACTTGAACTCTGTGAAGCATTTATTTGGCCTGCAATTTCTGAGGCTGGTAACTCTAATGAACTTATCCTCTGCAGCAGAGGTAGCTCTGGAGTCTTCCTTTCCTGTGGCGGTCCTCATGAGAGCCAATTTCAGACAGGTGTCTTCTCGCTCTCTACAGAGCCTATCTCTGCCCTTCAAATCACCCATAGCAACATGGCAAGTCGGCAACTTGCCCGGAGCAGTGGAACACACCGTTCACAGTCCATTGAGCACCAGAGCCGATACCCCGGACCGTCTATGCCTGCGTGGGGGCATTCTAATTAGATTATATGTGGCATATCAGCGCTACATGTTATGTAAGAACGTTGTTGCACATTTCTGACCAGTAATATGTATAAGGGAATCATCTTGTTCAGCTGTGTATTATGTTGCAGTATTTAATAGTGAAGTAACTGGTAAATCACTGCATTTATAGAGGAGTAATTCACTGGTAGAATTGCTCCTGTTACCTACTGTCAATGTTCTATTTACTACATGTCACTAACACTTAGATCCATCCCATCCCTTCCCTTCAATTCAACCTGACCTTTTCTGTTTACTGACAATAGAGTGAAACTGTTGGGGGCAATAAGGAGCGTAACAGCATGGGTTTATCATATGACTGAGTCTCTCTCATCCCCCCCACACACCCCCACATATCAGGAACCTGGGTTACAGTAAGTAAAGTCCTACTGAAAGAATACCGTGGCAGTAGCACAGTTCATCAACATCAAAGCATCACCAAATAGACATTCCACTTTAAACATGAGGAGAATAACTAATACAGAGACACAGAAAGACAGAGACTGAAACATAAAGAATAACTAATACAGAGACACAGAAAGACAGAGTGAGACAGAGGGAGAGAGATAGAGACAGAGACAGAGAGATAGAGACAGAGAGAGAGAGTTAGAGACAGAGACAGAGAGATAGACAGAGACAGAGAGATAGAGACAGAGAGATAGAGACAGAGACAGAGAGATAGAGACAGAGACAGAGAGATAGAGACAGAGACAGAGACAGAGAGATAGAGACAGAGACAGAGAGATAGAGACAGAGACAGAGAGATAGAGACAGAGAGAGAGATAGAGACAGAGAGATAGAGACAGAGACAGAGAGAGATAGAGACAGAGAGAGAGATAGAGACAGAGAGAGAGAGTTAGAGACAGAGACAGAGAGACAGAGACAGAGAGATAGAGACAGAGACAGAGAGATAGAGACAGAGAGAGAGAGTTAGAGACAGAGACAGAGAGAGAGAGACAGAGACAGAGAGATAGAGACAGAGAGAGAGAGATAGAGACAGAGTCAGAGAGATAGAGACAGAGTCAGAGAGATAGAGACAGAGACAGAGAGAGATAGAGACAGAGAGAGAGAGATAGAGACAGAGAGAGAGAGATAGAGACAGAGAGAGAGAAAGCGTTGTGACCTACAGGAGTTCCTGGAGCTGTTCCCTGGAGAGGACATGACTGGTGTCCTGGTGATCGTGACGACCCAGGCCAGCCCAGACACGACCGGAGAGATAGACCAGACGCTCAGCTATGTTACGGCTACACCACCACCGCTACAGCTAACCCCCCATTCTGCACCGGCAGTGGTTCCACACTACCTCGCTCGGACGGATAATGCTTCTGTGCTTCCAAACACACACACACTCCGACACACACTGCGATGCTGTGAGGGAGCGTGTGCAGTACTGTGTGTGCAGGCTGAGGAGACTGCTGTAGTGGTGGGTAGAGAGGAGGGGAGGGCTTCCTGGGAGTGAACCACTCACTACTCACAAGAGGGGGAGGGGCTTCTAATAAGTAGACAGTGGGAAACCTAGGCTGCGTCATAAATGGCACCCTATTCCGTACATAGTGCACTGCTTTTGGAAGTAGTGCACTAAATAGGGAATAGGGTGCCATTTGGGACGCAAGTATTCAGGGAAACCTGACAATTACTGTACAGTGAGGGAAAAAAGTATTTGATCCCCTGCTGATTTTGTACGTTTGCCCACTGACAAAGACATGATCAGTCTATAATTTTAATGGTAGGTTTATTTGAACAGTGAGAGACAGAATAACAACAAAAAAATACGAAAAAAGTAATTAACAAAAAAAGAAATACGCATGTCAAAAATGTTATAAATTGATTTGCATTTTAATGAAGGAAATAAGTATTTGACCCCCTCTCAATCAGAAATATTTCTGGCTCCCAGGTGTCTTTTATACAGGTAACGAGCTGAGATTAGTATCACACTAGTAAAGTGGTTATTGAATTGGTCATTAATTATTCATTATAGACACTGGACAGGACTAAGCTTCTAGCGTCAAACTCTTTTCTTGACACATCACTGTCAGGCAGGCATTTACAGTCAGGCTGAGCCATCTCTCCTCCCTGACTCTCACTGTGCCTGCCTCCCAAATGGCACCCTAGTCCCTATTCAGTGCACAACCAGGACCCTGGTCAAAAGTAGTGCACTATATAGAGAATAGGGTGGCATTTGGGACGCACACTGGGAGCCCATAATCTGCCTCCAACAGGAGAATCTCATCATGTTTGATTAGACGAGTCACAACTAGCTACTCTGTGAAATACTGCATATACACTACCGGTCAAAAGTTTTAGAACACCTACTCATTCAAGGGTTTTTCTTTCTTTTTTACTATTTTCTACATTGTATAATAAAAGTGAAGACATCAAAACTATGAAATAACACATATGGAATCATGTAGTAACCAAAAAAACGGTTAAACCAGTCAAAATATATTTGAGATTTTTCAAATAGCCACCCTTTGCCTTGTTGACAGCTTTGCACACTCTTGGCATTCTCTCAACCAGCTTCATGAGGTAGTCACCTGGAATGCATTTCAATTAACAGGTGTGCCTTCTTAAAAGTTAATTTGTGGAATTTCTTTCCTTCTTAATGCGTTTGAGCCAATCAGTTGTGTTGTGACAAGGTAGGGGGGGTATACAGAAGATAGCCCTATTTAGTAAAAGACCAAGTCCATATTATGGCAAGAACAGCTCAAATAAGCAAAGAGAAATGACAGTCTATCATTACTTTAAGACATGAAGGTCAGTCAATACGGAACATTTCAAGAACTTTGAAAGTTTCTTTAAGTGCAGTCGCAAAAATCATCAAGCGTTATGAAACTGCCTCTCATGAGGACCGCCACAGGAATGGAAGACACAGCGTTACCTCTGCTGCAGAGGATAAGTTCATTAGCGTTACCAGCCTCAGAAATTGCATCCCAAATAAATGCTTCACAGAGTACAAGCAACAGACAAATTTCAACATCAACTGTTCAGAATTGCTGCAAAGAAACCACTACTAAAGGACACCAATAAGAAGAAGAGACCTGCTTGGGCCAAGAAACATGAGCAATGGACATTAGACCGGTGGAAATCTGTCCTTTGGTCTGGAGTCCAAATTGGAGAGTTTTGATTCCAACCGCCGTGTCTTTGTGAGACGCGGTGTGGGTGAACGGATGATCTCTGCATGTGTATTTCCCACCGTAAAGCATGGAGGAGGTGGTGTTATGGTGTGGGGCTGCTTTGCTGGTGACACTGTCTGTGAATTATTTAGAATTCAAGGCACACTTAACCAGCATGGCTACCACAGCATTCTGCAGCGATACACCATCCCATCTGGTTTGCGCTTAGTGGGACTATCATTTGTTTTTCAACAAGACAATGACACATCACACCTCCAGGCTGTGTAAGGGCTATTTTACCAAGAAGGAGAGTGATGGAGTGCTGCATCAGATGACCTGGCCTCCACAATCTCCCGACCTCAAACAAATTGAGATGGTTTGGGATGAGTCGACCGCAGAGTGAAGGAAAAGCAGCCAACAATTGCTCAGCATATGTGGGAACTCCTTCAAGACTGTTGGAAAAGCATTCCAGGTTAAGCTAGTTGAGAGAATGCCAAGAGTGTGCAAAGTTGTCATCAAGGCAAAGGGTGGCTATTTGAAGAATCTCAAATATAAAATATATTTTTATTTGTTTAACACTTTTTTGGTTACTACATGATTCCATATGAGTTATTTCATCATTTTGATGTCTTCACTATTATTCTACAATGTAGAAAATAGCAAAAATAAAGAAAAACCCTTGAACGAGTAGGTGTTCTAAAACTTCTGACCGGTAGTGTAGCTGTGAAACATCTTTATTCCCTGGGGTTTCACATTAAAATGTCATTAAACTAATGAGCATGCACATCAAATATGTTGAGATGTTTAGCAAACCACAGTGATGATGACATTCTCTTTGAAGTCTGCCAGACGGCGTCCCAGTCCAGAACGAGTCACAACGCCTCCACACTCAAAACCGCTAGAAATTTTGAGTTCTGTATTGAATTGATCTGCATCCCATTTTGCTAGAGTGAAAGGCCCTTTTAGTTTAGAGGGGATCTTACTAACTGTATAGTATAATGTTATGTTTAGAGGGGATCTTACTGACTGTATAGAATAATGTTATGTTTAGAGGGGATCTTACTGACTGTATAGAATAATGTTATGTTTAGAGGGGATCTTACTGACTGTATAGAATAATGTTATGTTTAGAGGGGATCTTACTGACTGTATAGAATAATGTTATGTTTAGAGGGGATCTTACTGACTGTACAGAATAATGCTATGTTTAGAGGGGATCTTACTGACTGTACAGAATATTGTTATGTTTAGAGGGGATCTTACTGACTGTATAGAATAATGCTATGTTTAGAGGGGATCTTACTGACTGTATAGAATAATGTTATGTTTAGAGGGGATCTTACTGACTGTATAGAATAATGCTATGTTTAGAGGGGATCTTACTGACTGTATAGAATAATGCTATGTTTAGAGGGGATCTTACTGACTGTATAGAATAATGCTATGTTTAGAGGGGATCTTACTGACTGTATAGAATAATGTTATGTTTAGAGGGGATCTTACCTTTGAGAGACTCCAGCTCTTTCCTGTGAAAGAAAATAGGAACAACGGTTAGAAGCAGTCTTTTCACTAGTGTCACTGACTCTCTGTGCCAGTTCAGAGTCTTCATAGCTTATTCCTTTACTGTCTATGAAGACAAACTGCAGGACCAGAAATAACAATAAGACATTTAAATTGTAACATGCTTTTATTTTAATAACAACTGCTAAGTACTGCTACAGTGAGTCCATAATTACATGATGCTCATTCTAAAGCTTCATCAAATCAAATTTTATTGGTCACATGCGCCAAATACAACAGGTGCAGACATCACAGTGAAATGCTTACTTACTGCCCTTAACCATTTATTTTAAACGAAAAAAGTAAGAATAAAACAACAACAAAAAAAGTGTTGAGAAAAAAAAGAGCAGAAGTAAAATAAAGTGACAGTAGGGAGGCTATAATAATAATAATAATAATAATAATAATAATAAATAATAATAATATGCCATTTAGCAGACGCTTTTATCCAAAGCGACTTACAGTCATGCGTGCATACATTTTTTTTTTGTGTATGGGTGGGTACCGTTGCAGAGGCTATATATACAGGGGGGTACCGTTGCAGAGTCAATGTGCGGGGGCACCGGCTAGTTGAGGTAGTTGAGGTAATATGTACATGTGGGCAGAGCTAAAGTGACTATGCATAAATACTTAACAGAGTAGCAGCAGCGCAAAAAGGATGGGGTGGGGGGGCAGTGCAAATAGTCCGGGCAGCCATGATTAGCTGTTCAGGAGTCTTATGGCTTGGGGGTAGAAGCTGTTGAGAAGTCTTTTGGACCTAGACTTGGCACTCCGGTACCGCTTGCCGTGCGGTAGCAGAGAGAACAGTCTATGACTAGGGTGGCTGGAGTCTTTGACAATTTTGAGGGCCTTCCTCTGACACCGCCTGGTATAGAGGTCCTGGATGGCAGGAAGCTTTGCCCCAGTGATGTACTGGGCCGTACGCACTACCCTCTGTAGTGCCTTGCGGTCGGAGGCCAAGCAGTTGCCATACCAGGCGGTGATGCCTGGTATGATACAGCAGAGCTCAGCTCCCCTCTCTCTCTCTATACAGTCTATACCCACAGCTGAACAATAACCTCCCATCATCTCTCCTCTCTCTCTCTAAAGTATATACCCTCTCTCCAGCTCTCCTCTCCACCAGGTATATGTTCAGCCTAGCTCCTCTCTCTCCACCAGGTATATGTTCAGCCTAGCTCCTCTCTCTCCAGCTCTCCTCTCCACCAGGTATATGTTCAACCTAGCTCCTCTCTCTCCACCAGGTATATGTTCAGCCTAGCTCCTCTCTGTCCACCAGGTATATGTTCAGCCTAGCTCCTCTCTCTCCAGCTCTCCTCTCCACCAGGTATATGTTCAACCTAGCTCCTCTCTCTCCACCAGGTATATGTTCAGCCTAGCTCCTCTCTCTCCACCAGGTATATGTTCAGCCTAGCTCCTCTCTCTCCAGCTCTCCTCTCCACCAGGTATATGTTCAGCCTAGCTCCTCTCTCTCCACCAGGTATATGTTCAGCCTAGCTCCTCTCTCTCCACCAGGTATATGTTCAGCCTAGCTCCTCTCTCTCCACCAGGTATATGTTCAGCCTAGCTCCTCTCTCTCCACCAGGTATATGTTCAGCCTAGCTCCTCTCTCTCCACCAGGTATATGTTCAACCTAGCTCCTCTCTCTCCACCAGGTATATGTTCAACCTAGCTCCTCTCTCTCCAGCTCTCCCTTTGTTACAACTACTGTACACACTGTCCCATACACACAATCAGACTGTATGCAGGATATTCAGACTAATGTACTGTACTCTTTCCCCTCCACAAGTCTGCCCTACCACACATATTCATCACTCACCTACCCTACAGTCTCCTGGGGTGGTTCATCACTCAGCTACCCTGCAGTCTCCTGGGGCGGGCAGAGACTGGCCTCTTCACAGTTTAATTTCAAATGCTGCTGCCAGTTTGTGTTTGTGGAATCTATCTTGTTAATCACAAGTCAAACCACAGCCAGCCACAAAGCTGTCAGCTAAGGAATGTTGCTGTTGAACTAAATAGAGAGATCAACCATAAAACATTCTCTGACAACATCTAAAGCCTACGACTATCACAAATATAATATTAGTGTTGTTTTGCCTGAGGCGGTATGCTATGCTATGATACTGAGGAAACCATCTGGACTCAGCACAGTGGTGCATCAAGTGGTGAACCGCTTTTTATATCAGACAATCATTAAGGGATATAAAGTTGACGGATGGTTGTCAAATTAAGTGCAGTAGTAGCCAGGGAGAATTACAACAATTTACAATTGTGCATGTTATTATGTTGTAAAATCCTGAGGTTAGAGAGAACGGACCTCTTCTTCTTCTTGTAGTTCTCCAGCTGCAGGACCTGGTAGTGTCTGAAGCGCTGCTGCTCACACTGACCACACAGGTTCTCCAGGTACATCAGCCGGCTCTCCAGCTCCTCAAAGTCTGCCTCCAGGTGGGCTGTATGTGGCAGAGGAGGAGGGAACATGTTACATTTAGTCATTTTAGTCATCCAGAACGACTTACAGTAGCAATTATGGTTAAGTGCCTTGCTCAAGGGCACTTCGGCAGATTTTTCACCTAGTCTGCTCTGGGATTCAAACCAGCAACCTTTCGGTTACTGGCCAAACGCTTTTTACCGCTAGGCTACCTGACGGAACTGTTGTCATGACAACATCATTGTGAAGCTGTATCTCACTGTTGCGTCTGTCCAACGGCTGCTGGGACACTGTTGCGTCTGTCCAACTGCTGCTGGGACACTGTTGCGTCTGTCCAACTGCTGCTGGGAGACTGTTGCGTCTGTCCAACTGCTGCTGGGAGACTGTTGCGTCTGTCCAACGGCTGCTGGGAGACTGTTGTGTCTGTCCAACTGCTGCTGGGACACTGTTGCGTCTGTCCAACGGCTGCTGGGAGACTGTTGCGTCTGTCCAACGGCTGCTGGGAGACTGATGCGTCTGTCCAACGGCTGCTGGGAGACTGTTGCGTCTGTCCAACGGCTGCTGGGAGACTGTTGCGTCTGTCCAACGGCTGCTGGGACACTGTTGCGTCTGTCCAACGGCTGCTGGGAGACTGTTGCGTCTGTCCAACGGCTGCTGGGACACTGTTGCGTCTGTCCAAAGGCTGCTGGGACACTGTTGCGTCTGTCCAACGGCTGCTGGGACACTGTTGCGTCTGTCCAACGGCTGCTGGGACACTGT
Source organism: Coregonus lavaretus (assembly GCF_964263955.1). Taxonomy (NCBI): domain Eukaryota; kingdom Metazoa; phylum Chordata; class Actinopteri; order Salmoniformes; family Salmonidae; genus Coregonus; species Coregonus lavaretus. Next base: position 43,361,085 of record NC_139990.1, read on the forward strand.
TGCGTCTGTCCAACGGCTGCTGGGACACTGTTGCGTCTGTCCAACGGCTGCTGGGACACTGTTGCGTCTGTCCAACGGCTGCTGGGACACTGTTGCGTCTGTCCAACGGCTGCTGGGACACTGTTGCGTCTGTCCAACGGCTGCTGGGACACTGTTGCGTCTGTCCAACTGCTGCTGGGACACTGTTGCGTCTGTCCAACTGCTGCTGGGACACTGTTGCGTCTGTCCAACTGCAGCTGGGACACTGTTGCGTCTGTCCAACTGCAGCTGGGACACTGTTGCGTCTGTCCAACTGCAGCTGGGACACTGTTGCGTCTGTCCAACTGCCGCTGGGACACTGTTGCGTCTGTCCAACTGCAGCTGGGACACTGTTGCGTCTGTCCAACGGCTGCTGGGAGACTGTTGCGTCTGTCCAACTGCCGCTGGGACACTGTTGCGTCTGTCCAACGGCTGCTGGGAGACTGTTGCGTCTGTCCAACGGCTGCTGGGAGACTGATGCCAGAGTCTGTATGACATTTTCATGTGAAAGATTCCAACAAAGGAAGAAACTATTATTTACAACTTAGCTAATGTACTACACTACTGAAACACCAGTGAACATACAGGGAAACTGTTTGTACTTGGAGCATTATCACTGTCCAAAGTCAAAGGGAAATGTGCCATATTTGAGGCATTATCAGTAACTCTACACAGTGCAGGAACAAATCTTACAAATGTAAATATTCCAGATAAAGTTAAAGATCCCCTGAATTCTACTCAACTTCTTTCCATTCCTAAAACACATCTCTCAGTCTGTTCATACTGGAATTTCCCAAGTGCTCGCTAGAATTCACATCATGTGCAACTCATTGGCTGAGACAGGAGACACCCATTCTAGAATGAAAGAATGAGATTCCTCCGAGTTCTAAACAGTCCAACTACTATCTAACACGGATTACAGCACAACCAGCAATGAACAGTGAGTTAAAATAACCTCCATATCTAAGGGTTGTTTGCTCTAATATCCAGATTTTGGGATCAGCATGTTTGGGCTCAGTCCCAAATAACACCCTATTCCCTATGTAGTGCACTACTTTTGTCCAGAGCCCTATGAGGAATAGGGAATAGGGTGCCATTTGTGCTGGGAAGGCTCGCAGACATCTGGCAAATCAGCAGGAAATCAATGCCACTAGGAGAACACACCCTATGGCCAGTGACAAATCACAGGGCGCACTATAACAGAGACAGATGATGATCCTGATGAGCTCTCAGTCACTAGTAACTACTCAAGGAAGGGTAGGAGGGTTCCAGTTACATGATCAGTGTACAATATAGGAAACTATTTAGAGAAGACCAATACATACTGGTATAGTCCGACGCATGGAATACTAAAGAAAGTATCAAATACTATTCTGTGCTGTATGGTATATGATGTAGAGGTAGTCCAAGCTACCTACTGAGGTGGCTTGAGAATCTGATTCTGAAGTCAGATTTGATGTCAGATCTGTCTCCTTACACTATAAAACGTGTGTTGTTTCAAACAATCCGTGTGTAAAAAGGCTCCATCTTTTCCCGTTGTCTCTGTCGTTGCCTACCTACCTCCCCCTTCACCATGTTGGCACTAGAAGCTGTTATTACCTCACTGCCAGCTGAAGCTCCACAGGTAACAGGCAGGCCGTGGCAGTTGGCGCCCTACAGTAGCACCGCTCTCTCAAGGTGAACACAGCTCAGCCTGTCATAAACACCTCAGACCTCAACCTACTCCATACAATGGTAACAAAAGCCCAAAATAAAGACTGGCATTGACATTCAGTAAAGGGATATGTGTAAGACCTTCAGCAGCCATAAGGGGGGAATTGTGACCGTTCTACAGAATACATTTCTCTACTAGAATATAATATGATCCACAGTGTTGACTGGTCCTAGAGGTTTCCTGGTGCAGTCTACGATACGTAGGCTACGTCCCGACTTTCCACCCTTTTCCCGAAGTGTGCACTTGGCGTAAGCATTGGCTGGAGAGTTTCCACCATTGTAAAATCCATACGAGAAAGAGTGCTAGTACACACTTCAGCAGAAGAGTGAAGAATCAAACCTCAGGCATTGTGATGGTGCACACTCACCGATGCGATTGGTGCATGTCTCCAGGTCTGTGAGGAAGCCTGGGATCTGCTGTAGTTGTTCTTGTAGTTCCACCACTGCTGCTCTTCTCTTCTCCCAGTGGGCAGACAGCATCACCACCTCTCCATCCACTGTCTGAGAGGGAGGGGGAGATAGAGAGAGAAGAGAGAAGACGAAAGAGAAGACGAGAGAGAGAAGAGAGAGTGAAGAGAGAGGACGAGAGAGTGAGAAGACGAGACAGAGTGAAGAGAGAAGAGAGAGAAGAGAGAAGAAGAGACAGAGAGAAGAGAAAGAGAAGATGAGACAGAAGAGAAGACGAGAGAGAGAAGAGAGAGTTGGTGAGAGAGAGATTGTGAGATGATGGATAGATTGGTTGAAGAGGTTTGATGTTACCCATGTTTCTATGTATTCTTATTCTTGATGCAAAATTCAATGTGAGTCTAATTAATACATTGTGCTACAGTTCATACATACCTCTCCAGCTTTCGCACAATCTTTAGCTTTTCTGTGGAGCGTCACCCAGGTGTCTTCGTACCTTGGAAACACAATAAACTAATGAAACAAATAAGGCCTTGTGTTTTCTTCCCTTTACATTATGCTACATGTATTCAGACCACTGAGTGTTTCAATGTCTGCATCCCAAATGGCACCCTATTCCCTATGCTCTCATTTGGACGTATCCAATGAGAGCAACACCTACCGACTTAGCAGTTCCACTCCAGCAGAAAACTGTGGCAGATGTTCATCATGTCTGTTGAGAGACAGGAAATTAGTCATTACGGGAAAGAGGCTATAAAGAGGAGAAAGGAGAAAGAGAAAGTGCATGTAAATGGGTGATTTGACTGGCATTCCTGGGCTATACTCATAAAGCCTCTTAGACTAGAAGTGCTGATCTAGCATCAGGTCCTCTCTGTCCATATAGTCTTTATTCATTATGATCTAAAAGGCCAACCTGATATTAGATCATCACTCCAACTCTGAGACACTATGGATACAGACCCTGCTCTCCTTCCTTACCTCTCTTTCTTCTTTACTTTGACCTCCTTTGATTTATCACTCAGAGTCTTCATCCTGAAGTGAAATTATAAAGATGTGAGCAGGTTAAAAATATATATACAGTGGGGGAAAAAATTATTTAGTTAGCCACCAATTGTGAAGTTCTCCCACTTAAAAAGATGAGAGAGGCCTGTAATTTTCATCATAGGTACACGTCAACTATGACAGACAAAATGAGATTTTTTTCTCTCCAGAAAATCACATTGTAGGATTTTTAATGAATTTATTTGCAAATTATGGTGGAAAATAAGTATTTGGTCAATAACAAAAGTTTCTCAATACTTTGTTATATACCCTTTGTTGGCAATGACACAGGTCAAACGTTTTCTGTAAGTCTTCACACACTGTTGCTGGTATTTTGTCCCATTCCTCCATGCAGATCTCCTCTAGAGCAGTGATGTTTTGGGGCTGTCGCTGGGCAACACGGACTTTCAACTCCCTCCAAAGATGTTATATGGGGTTGAGATCTGGAGACTGGATAGGCCACTCCAGGACCTTGAAATGCTTCTTACGAAGCCACTCCTCCGTTGCCCGGGCGGTGTGTTTGGGATCATTGTCATGCTGAAAGACCCAGCCACGTTTCATCTTCAATGCCCTTGCTGATGGAAGGAGGTTTTCACTCAAAATCTCACGATACATGGCCCCATTGATTCTTTCCTTTACACCAGGGTTCTTCAATTCCGGTCCTGGAGGGCCGAAACACTTCTGTTTTTTATTTCTACCTGGTAGTTAATTGCATTCACCTGGTGTCCCAGGTCTGAATTAGCCACTGATTAGAAGGAGAGGATGAAAAACAGAGGTGTTTCGGCCCTCCAGGACCGGAATTGAAGAACCCTGCTTTACACGGATCAGTCGTCCTGGTCCCTTTGCAGAAAAACAGCCCCAAAGCATGATGTTTCCACCCCCATGCTTCACAGTAGGTATGGTGTTCTTTGGATGCAACTCAGCATTCTTTGTCCTCCAAACACGACGAGTTGACTTTTTACCAAAAAGTTCTATTTTGGTTTCATCTGACAAGATGAGTCTCCCAATCCTCTTCTGGATCATCCAAATGCACTCTAGCAAACTTCAGACGGGCCTGGACATGTACTGGCTTAAGCAGGGGGACACGTCTGGCACTGCAGGATTTGAGTCCCTGGCGGCGTAGTGTGTTACTGATGGTAGGCTTTGTTACTTTGGTCCCAGCTCTCTGCAGGTCATTCACTAGGTCCCCCCGTGTGGTTCTGGGATTTTTGCTCACCGTTCTTGTGATCATTTTGACCCCACGGGGTGAGATCTTGCATGGAGCCCCAGATCGAGGGAGATTATCAGTGGTCTTGTATGTCTTCCATTTCCTAATAATTGCTCCCACAGTTGATTTCTTCAAACCAAGCTGCTTACCTATTGCAGATTCAGTCTTCCCAGCCTGGTGCAGGTCTACAATTTTGTTTCTGGTGTCCTTTGACAGCTCTTTGGTCTTGGCCATAGTGGAGTTTGGAGTGTGACTGTTTGAGGTTGTGGACAGGTGTCTTTTATACTGATAACAAGTTCAAACAGGTGCCATTAATACAGGTAACGAGTGGAGGACAGAGGAGCCTCTTAAAGAAGAAGTTACAGGTCTGTGAGAGCCAGAAATCTTGCTTGTTTGTAGGTGACCAAATACTTATTTTCCACCATAATTTGCAAATAAATTCATAAAAAATCCTACAATGTGATTTTCTGGATTTTTTTTTCTCAATTTGTCTGTCATAGTTGACATGTACCTATGATGAAAATTACAGGCCTCTCTCATCTTTTTAAGTGGGAGAACTTGCACAATTGGTGGCTGACTAAATACTTTTTTCCCCCACTGTATGTATATGTGACAGCCGTCACAGCAATGTAAATATTCATTGGATGACAGTAGACACTTTGGGTCTGTCCTAAATGGCACCACATTCCCTATATAGTGCACTAATTTCTATTCTATAATATTCTACTGTATCTTAGTCCGTGCTGCTCTGTCATTGCTTGTCCATATATGTACAGTGGGGAGAACAAGTATTTGATACACTGCCAATTTTGCAGGTTTTCCTACTTACAAAGCATGTAGAGGTCTGTAATTTTTATCATAGGTACACTTCAACTGTGAGAGACGGAATCTAAAACAAAAATCCAGAAAATCACATTGTATGATTTTTAAGTAATTCATTTGTATTTTATTGCATGACATAAGTATTTGATACATCAGAAAAGCAGAACTTAATATTTGGTACAGAAACCTTTGTTTGCAATTACAGAGATCATACATTTCCTGTAGGTCTTGACCAGGTTTGCACACACTGCAGCAGGGATTTTGGCCCACTCCTCCATACAGACCTTCTCCAGATCCTTCAGGTTTCGGGGCTGTCGCTGGGCAATACGGACTTTCAGCTCCCTCCAAATATTTTCTATTGGGTTCAGGTCTGGAGACTGGCTAGGCCACTCCAGGACCTTGAGATGCTTCTTATGGAGCCACTCCTTAGTTGCCCTGGCTGTGTGTTTCGGGTCGTTGTCATGCTGGAAGACCCAGCCAAGACCCATCTTCAATGCTCTTACTGATGGAAGGAGGTTGTTGGCCAAGATCTCGCGATACATGGCCCCATCCATCCTCCCCTCAATACGGTGCAGTCGTCCTGTCCCCTTTGCAGAAAAGCATCCCCAAAGAATGATGTTTCCACCTCCATGCTTCACAGTTGGGATGGTGTTCTTGGGGTTGTACTCATCCTTCTTCTTCCTCCAAACACGGCGAGTGGAGTTTAGACCAAAAAGCTATATTTTTGTCTCATCAGACCACATGACCTTCTCCCATTCCTCCTCTGGATCATCCAGATGGTCATTGGCAAACTTCAGACGGGCCTGGACATGCGCTGGCTTGAGCAGGGGGACCTTGCGTGCGCTGCAGGATTTTAATCCATGACGGCGTAGTGTGTTACTAATGGTTTTCTTTGAGACTGTGGTCCCAGCTCTCTTCAGGTCATTGACCAGGTCCAGCCGTGTAGTTCTGGGCTGATCCCTCACCTTCCTCATGATCATTGATGCCCCACGAGGTGAGATCTTGCATGGAGCCCCAGACCGAGGGTGATTGACCGTCATCTTGAACTTCTTCCATTTTCTAATAATTGCGCCAACAGTTGTTGCCTTCTCACCAAGCTGCTTGCCTATTGTCCTGTAGCCCATCCCAGCCTTGTGCAGGTCTACACTTTTATCCCTGATGTCCTTACACAGCTCTCTGGTCTTGGCCATTGTGGAGAGGTTGGAGTCTGTTTGATTGAGTGTGTGGACAGGTGTCTTTTATACAGGTAACGAGTTCAAACAGGTGCAGTTAATACAGGTAATGAGTGGAGAACAGGAGGGCTTCTTAAAGAAAAACTAACAGTTCTGTGAGAGACGGAATTCTTACTGGTTGGTAGGTGATCAAATACTTATGTCATGCAATAAAATGCAAATTCATTACTTAAAAATCATACAATGTGATTTTCTGGATTTTTGTTTTAGATTCTGTCTCTCACAGTTGAAGTGTACCTATGATAAAAATTACAGACCTCTACATGCTTTGTAAGTAGGAAAACCTGCAAAATCGACAGTGTATCAAATACTTGTTCTCCCCACTGTATATATTCTTAAATTCCATTCCTTACTTAGATTTCTGTGTATTGGGTATATGTTGTGAAATTGTTAGATATTACTTGTTAGATATTACTGCACTGTCGGCGCTAGAAGCACAAGCATTTCGCTACACCCGCAATAACATCTGCTAAACACGTTTATGTGACAAATACAATTTGATTTGATTTGAAGTAGTGCACTATATAGGGAATAGGGTGCCATAAATATTGCTTGAGACTTTTTCTGCTTCAGACCTCCGGCATCAGACTCCAGTCCAGAATGTCCTGTCTCGCTCACTACTGTCACATGATGGTCAGCTGAATGTTTCAACTTAGCTAGCTGTAGTTAGCTAGCTAACTGTATCAATAAGCTTTGGCAGCTTCTAAATTGAAATTCATGGTTTTCATTTACTGCCAGCCTGGGTGTCTTTTGCCAGTGTTTTGTGTTTAGTAGCTAGCTACGCAAAACTTGTTGTTCGATGGTTTCGTCCCCACACATAGTTACATCCAGCTAGATAGCCTTTCAGCCATGCTGGAAGAGAGGGAGAAACTAACGTAGCTAACTAACTAATTAACGTAACTAGTTTTTAAAATGGCTAATACAGTAATGTCAGAACAGGCAGGGTCAAAAGACATAGGGCCACGAATGAAGCATTAGCTATAAAAGTAGCTTTAATACAAACCCCGTTGTGAAATCTTGATGCACCGTCTGCAACCTCTCTTTGAAATTCTCAAACATCTTCCTGGTTTCTTCCAAGCAGCAAATACGTTGTTTGTCGTTGCATTAACTGTATTAGCTAGCTTCTTTGTGAGTATTCCTCAAGTGCCATGTCAATGTTCAGATTGTATGCATCTATAAGTAGCTATAAGCTAAAGTCGGATAGATGGCTGTAGTTTGGTCTTTGCTCAGCTGTTTTCCTGACTCAGTCAAGTGTCAACATGCAATCCGGTTGTTGAGTGGAATCACGGTTGCGCAGCTATGCGCGCAACATCTTTCACATAGAAAACAGGAAGCCATTCATTTATGGAGGACTAAAAGTGCCACAATTAAATAAATAAATACACCATTAAATAATTACTTAAATGTGTCATTAATTAATTAAAATTAGAATTAAATACATAAATGTGTAATTAAATGTATCATTAATTAATTCAAATACCGATTCATTTTATGTAAAATACATATATAATTATTTCACTATTTACATTTACATTTCATGATCCTGCATTGCAGTGATTCATGAATTACTTAAAACTGTCAAACTGACCCATCAAAGTCAGTGGGCGGGGCTAACGCGAATCTAGTCTGATCCATTGCTTTGGTCTGAAGTAGAGTAGGCCAACCCGGATAGAGACAATGGAGGATCTCCGTGAACTTTCCAGGGAGTTGGTTAGAGACATTTTAAACTTAGCAGAGGATGTAGAAGCAGGACCTGCTGACCCAGAGCATGTAGATAGTAAAGCAGAGGAACTTATTGAAGTTGTTGGAGTCATTTCCGCACTTTCCGACGAAGATATCGACCACAGAGTGATTGCAAATCTAGAAGAAGTTGTCCACCGCTTCTCTGGTACCAGGGCACTTCAGGCCCAACACACACAGGGACCGGGGCGTTTGGCGTTTGACATACCGAGTGCAGTTCTGGAGCATCAACTTCTTTGTGGAGTTCCCGCAGTTCAAATTGCAGCGATGTTCGGTGTGTCAAAGAGGACCATCAGGAGGCGCATGCAACAATACAGTTTAAGGTATTTACACTAAATTCATGAGTTTTCTGTTTATGAATTGCTGCTCTCATACACTCGGAAAGAATATGACGTTTAAGGTAACATTACTTGATGTTGTGTTTTTCTTGTTTGTACAGAAAGACAGATCTCTATTCAGCTGTGAATGATGAGGAGTTAGACCGTATTGTAAGTGAAATTCACAGAAGTCATCCAAACACCGGCTACAAGCTAATGCGTGGTCACCTGAATGCAAGAGGTGTGCATGTTCCAAGTGAGTAGATAATAATATGGGCATTATTTAAATGTATTTTTAATTTGGAGCTCTGCCCCTTTGAAAGGTGAAGGAAGCCCGCTTATGGAAAGACATCGCCTCTGAGATGTAGAATGTGTAGAAGAAATGTGAAGAGAAACACACATTTCAGGACGGCTGACTTGTATCATCAGGATAGACATGTCCTGTGATTTTTAGCCTCCTGTTTAATAGAGGTGGAACAATATCTGACAGTAATATTCTCAGCTGTCCGGATGTGCCCCTGCTGTAAAGGGTATAATATAATCATAGAATAGCAAAATATCATAGGAGGCAAAAAATCTCAGGTCATCTCTGTTCGAGCATGTGGTATCTATCTATCTATCTATCTATCTATCTATCTATCTATGTGTGTATATATATGTATATGTGTATATATATGTATATGTGTATATATATGTGTGTATGTATATATATATATATATATAAATATATGTATGTATGTATATATGTATGTATATGTATGTATGTATGTGTATATAGATACTTTAAATGAAACATTTACTATAGATTATTGTCTCTTTAAAATCTCCCGAGCTTTTAAAGATCAACCTGTGAGCTGTAGTTTCTACAGTGCATACTATGCAAAGCTGTATTATTTTAAAAAACTGAATAAGTAACATTTCATTTCTCACTGCCTTGGTGACCAAAAATAACAATCTTGTGTAAGGACATGTCAAACTAGTTTTAAGTACAAGACTGATTATGCTTGTCATCCATTCAGGTTCCTGAAGAATATGGGATCGATTGGAACGGACCTCACTGCCTTCATCGAGGCACTGTGTCAGTCCCCGAGGTTCAGCTGGCCCGTGAGCTCTCAGATGAAGAGGTTGCAATTTTGCCAGCTCCAGGAGTTTCTGTTACTGATGCACTTAGACTATATGTAGAGACTGTGGAAGTGTTATCAAGAATCTTAGACTGATGTCCAACCCATGTTTTTATTTGTTGTGTTAGAACAAGCAAGGAAAAACTGAAAGTTTACTTTCCTTTTAAAAGAAAGGAAAAAAAGCTGTTTCTTTGAAGCTTCCTGTCTCATTATGGTCCACAGAATGACTAACATGAATGCTGTACTGTTAGCACTGAAGGTGCAGAACAGTTTGATTTTAGTAAATGGAAGAAAAAAAAGTCAACTACTGCACAGTGTGTTAATGTTTTCAAAGACACTGAACTTGTGTCAATTCCGGAAGATCCCAAGACATGGAAAGATCTGAAACTGTGTCCTTCTGTTCCGGTGTAAGATCTTCATGTTCAAGCTAGAATTAAGACCATACAAGTTATTATATCTGCCCAAGCAATATTTTTTACATGGCAAAGTTTCTTTTAGGTTACATACCAGTTCTATGATGCTCCTGATGTGCAGATCAGGACAGTCTTCTGTAACAACAGTAGCCATTTCAGGGTCCCCATTGAACAGTACATGAATTACAGCAGGACTTAGTCCTGTGACATGGGGACCATCATGCAGAAAGGTGTGGCCCAACATCCTTCCTGCAACCCGGAAGAGGTTGCTTTCAATAAGTGCCTCTGATGCTGCTGGAACAAGATGGTCAGGTTCACCCTCAAATAGCAGTGTTCGGCCCATTCCTCCTGTAAAGTACCAAGAGAGCAGGGAATAAAGTCACAACAATTAACCTCTTAAATACATTAAATAAAAATGTATGATAGATAGATAGATAGATAGATAGATATATTACATCATACTAGTGGCGATTACTTGGCCTGTGGTATTGCTGCTTGTAGAATTCACTTAAACCAAATTGTAGCCTACTCCAAAATGACTTACAGAAGGACCCCAAACCACTTCAAATTCAATTCCCCTGTATACCCTACTACAGACTTACCTGACACAAAACATTGCCCACCGGCCCTCCGCTAAACAGCACATATCCGCGTTCATCAACCACCAGAACGTACGTGTACACGTGTGTGTGTGTGTGCGCGCGCATAGAGAGAGGCGGTGTAGAGTGAGTCACGACACAAACAGGTGCTCAGTCAGCGTTGCATGCAGTGTGAGAATGGCAAGCAGCAAGAGCGGCAAAAGCCAATGTGTGCTTCTTTTACCTATATATGTAACGCTATCTTTTGCGTTTATCCAAACGTCGTCAAACTTGGCACTGCACTTACTCGTGACCAGAGCAAGACACCTGTCAAGTTTGAAATCCATCGGACTAACTGAGAGACATGCGCTACAGACAGACATTTCTGCAATTTATAGATGGATTAACCTTCAAAAAATTAGTAAGATACTTACCAAGATCTAGACTGAATCCAAACTGGAGTTTGGATATGATTGTTGTCATAAAGTACCGCATCACTCCCTCTCCGATAGCAACATCACCTGAAATAAAATACTGATAATAACACTGGAAAAAAAAGTGGCGGCCTAATACAGGTAACTGGATTTGGTAACATTTAACAAGAAAGGGAGAAAAACTTCTATTGGCTGTAATTCTAGAATAGCATCCTTAATATTGATTATTCCAGATAACAAGAGTATATTGTGCACAATATTCACATAGATACATATAACATTTTTATCAATTATATAATTTTGTGCATTCCATTCTCCCATTTAACAATTCCATATAAGCTACTTGAGTGGTATAAACTGTACTGATGTATTTATATTATAAATGTTATATTACTTACCAACCAGAGTACAATGAAGTGGACATGCCCATTCTTGCTGCTGTTTATAGAATAAGAGAAGCTCCCGTTCCCTGTCCTCTTCAGAGTCCCTTACATCCATCTTCATTCTAAGTGGTTTCCCAGTTGCATGTTCCCTTAGCAGATTCTCTTTGAAAACTTTGGCAGCTTGAGTGGGTTCTTTAATAAGCTTCCATTCTAAACAAACAACAACAATAAAGTTATCTATTACAGAGAGACATATTGTGAGTTGGCATGTTACCTGCATATACAGATATCCTCTCACTCTACAGAACAGGAGGAAAATTCTGTTCATTTCACTGACAAAACGTGAGACCCAACATCTTCAGAACCTGTCACAACGCTGAGTTGACATAAAAACAGCACTACTAAACAACTACAACTAAATATTAGAAAAATAGAAAAACCCAGTTGCATGTTATTAATTGTCTGTAACTGTATTATCTTATCTAATTATATCCTACAGGTGTTATCTTTCTATTAACTTTTCAGTTACACACAATCTTATAGCAACACTATTGTGATGACACAAACCACTGTCTGTTTCTTTGCGATCCAACTCCTCGTTGACAATCACTGCCGGTACTACTGCACTCTCAGCTGATGTTTCAGGCCTCACTGGAACACTGTCACTGACTAGGGCTGTCTCACTATCATTTTCTTCACTTTGGCCTCCCTCTTGTTCTCTTTCTGATTCCTGCATGGGTGTCCTTGAAGTTAACACAATTGAAATGATGGTCATACTCGCTTATTTGTGTGCACAACAATAAGAGAGACATATTCCCAAAGAAAATAAATTATGCTACCCTTGCATTGCTTTAAGAAGTACATACCCATTGCAGCTCAATCTGTGCAGCTTCATCTCTGAAAAGGGAACTTCCTTCTGACAAGTGATGCAGGGGATGACTGGACCAGAGGCAGGACGTGAGCTCTCCTAACAACAACAACAAATGGCTTTTAATTAATGATTAAAAGTCACCAGTAATCTTTGTTTTGATTATGTATTAAACTAAGTCTCTGTAAATGTATGTACACAATCTAAGGGTAGATCCTGTTGAAGTGGACGTATGTAGATTGTAGCCTGTCCAATCATCGTCGATGGATCTTTCAGATAGGCAAGGGTGTATCCAGTGCTGGGACACTGAAGCAACGCAAGATTTCGACTGCGAGTAGATCCTACAAGTTTTAGAAATTCAAAGCCTCCCCCTTGTTGGAGCTTCGGAAACACTTCCATCAGTTTATTTGTTATAACCATGGGATCGTGGTCATTCCCTGGAGAAAAAAACAAAACAAAATCATAACTCACCTCACCTTAAATTAAGCAAATAAGCCTGTGATAACTATTATTGACACTATGAACACCAATTAAGTTTGAGTCACTATAAAAAGAAATGCAAATAATTTCAACAAGCCACAGACAGTACAAACTTTTTTTACTTTTGGTAAATGCCTAGTTTCGCACTGACCTGAAAATGTTACTTTTTGCTCTCCAAGTCCTGAAGTAAGAAGTTCAGCTTTAAACAGTACGCTTGGAATTTTATCCGCATTGTGGTCAGCCAAACAACAGACAGTGTGTGTGTAGCTTCTTCGGCTAACTTGGACTTGTGCTGGTCGTCTCGTCATATTCCTTCTGGCTCCAATGTTATATGGCGCAAAGAGCCTTGCTACCTCCGCTGCAACACAGAAAAACGTAACAGCTCAATGGTCACCAGTCAGCTAAAACAGCCTCTACTTCTATCTTGGGATGCTCAAGCCAGCTAACACCATTTAGCCGATTAGCGAACTAGCTAGGTTTATGCTTCCCCCCCTAAACCAACGTAGAGGTGAATAGCGCCACCCAGTGTATTGGAATGTGTTCAGTAGCTCTGCATCAATCCATTATCCGGAATTGATTTGTCTTGGCTTGATGCAGAGGGTAACCAATCAGGCGTTAGGTTCCGCCTACCAACTTTTGATGGGTCAGTTTGACAGTTTTAAGTAATTCAGGAAGCACTCCAACGCAGGACCATGAAATGTAAATGTAAATAGTGAAATTATTATATATGTATTTTACATAAAATGAATCGGTATTTGAATTAATTAATGACACATTTAATAACACATTTATGTATTTAATTCTAATTTTAATTAATTAATGACACATTTAAGTAATTATTTAATGGTGTATTTATTTATTTAATTGTGGCACTTTTAGTCCTCCATATTCATTAGGCATCGTTTTTTTTTGTACATCAAAATGTTACAAAAACAAATGTCACAATATTTTGAGGAGAAAATTATTGTGAGTTTACATTAATATTTTTGTGTGTAGCATGGCTTCTAAAAACGCTTTTGTATGAATTAACAGGTAACATGATTAGAACGAACAACCCAGTAGGTGGCGACAAAAACCTTGTTTACGTCTGTGTATTTGCACTGATTGGTTGTTGAGAAGTTTGCTGAATGAAGGGGGCGGTGCTTCATTCACCCTCGAAGCCATATAAAACCCCCCAGTTGTATTTTTGCACACGGTCTGATCGGCCCGTGGGCTTGCAGCAGGACTTTAAGTTTGAATGTTGGGTTTCTGTAAGGTAAGAAGAGCATCAATAGATTGAACTACTATAGGATAACTATTCCAAACATACAGAGAAACAACAATGCTTTGCCATATAACGCTCCCGGACGCGGTGGTGATGGAGGTGGATGTTGATTCGAAGGCTAATGGAGAGGACTGCTTACACAAGGTACATTTATTAGAATGGAAATTGAACCATGCTAAATCTATTTTATTCCATGTTGTCAGTGTCTGTGTGTTGGGGTTGCAAATTAATGCAGTTTTAACCATTTTGATTTCTGTAAACATTTGGGGAATTTGAATAAAATAAACTTACTTGTAACAATGTAACAACAGTGTAGTACTTGTAACATTGTATTTAACTACCAGACTTGATGGGGTATTGACTTCTTTAGTGAAGTGGTTTGTTCTATTGTTTTGACGCACAGGTCTGTCGGAAACTGGGAATAATAGAGGTGGATTACTTTGGGCTCCAGTTCAGTGGAAGCAAAGGGGAGAGTTTGTGGTTGAATCTGAGGAACAGGATCTCACAACAGATGGATAACCTGGCTCCCTGCAGACTGAAGCTCCGAGTCAAGTTCTTTGTAGAACCCCATCTCACCCTGCAAGAACAGACAAGGTATGTTTATTGTGCACTCTATAAGGGACCTATTTGGAGTAAGGCACTCTGCCTATTGTAGCTAATGGTACTGCAAACATTAGATGTAAAGGTAGGTAATGTCTTTTTTAAATGCAATAAGATTACCAAATGTAGTAACAGAACAGATTGGATCAGATAAAATCGAGTTAAAACCCTACTATTTCGGTCAACTTGTAATCTTTCAGCCCATAGTCTTCATTTAGGATCAATAGGTAATGTCACCTACTGGCTTCTCTCCCCATCAAGGGGATGTTTGACCTCCCGTATGCAAACAGTGGCTGGAGACGCATCAGCAGCGAGTTAGTTACCCTGCATGCATTGAACTGTGTGATCAGCAGCTCTAGCGCTAACCTGTAATGTATTCGGCGCATGTGGCATATTTGATTTGATCAGCAAGCTGTAACGCTAACCTACATGTCCCTGGCCAGTCAATGTGCTCTATGGGCTTTCTTCCAGTGTATAACGTGTGTGTATATAATGTGACTCAGGATGCGTCCCAAACGGCCCCCTTTTCTCTTTATAGCGCACTACTTTTGATCATATTCCTATGGGTGCAGTAGGGCTGTGTCCCGATCACTCTATCCATATCCCAAAGTGTGCACTTTGCACACTCCCCCGTGTTGAGCGATTAGTGCTTTTTGAGGTCTGTTTAAAAATAAAATTAAAAATCACGGTTTCGATTATTTGGGATGAATGCTGTAACAACACAGAATAAAAAGTCCATTGGTGGTAGTGACTGCCCATTACTGCTGAACAAGTATTTGTTACACTGCCGATTTTGCAGGTTTTCCTACTTACAAAGCATGTAGAGGTCTGTAATTTTTATCATAGGTACACTTCAACAAAAATCCAGAAAATCACATTGTATGATTTTTAAGTAATTCATTTGCATTTTATTGCATGACATAAGTATTTGATACATCAGAAAAGCAGAACTTAATATTTGGTACAGAAACCTTTGTTTGCAATTACAGAGATCATAAGTTTCCTGTAGGTCTTGACCAGGTTTGCACACACTGCAGCAGGGATTTTGGCCCACTCCTCCATACAGACCTTCTCCAGATCCTTCAGGTTTCGGGGCTGTCGCTGGGCAATACGGACTTTCAGCTCCCTCCAAAGATTTTCTATTGGGTTCAGGTCTGGAGACTGGCTAGGCCACTCCAGGACCTTGAGATGTTTCTTACGGAGCCACTCCTTAGTTGCCCTGGCTGTGTGTTTCGGGTCGTTGTCATGCTGGAAGACCCAGCCACGACCCATCTTCAATGCTCTTACTGAGGGAAGGAGGTTGTTGGCCAAGATCTCGCGATACATGGCCCCATCCATCCTCCCCTCAATACGGTGCAGTCGTCCTGTCCCCTTTGCAGAAAAGCATCCCCAAAGAATGATGTTTCCACCTCCATGCTTCACGGTTGGGATGGTGTTCTTGGGGTTGTACTCATCCTTCTTCTTCCTCCAAACACGGCGAGTGGAGTTTAGACCAAAAAGCTCTATTTTTGTCTCATCAGACCACATGACCTTCTCCCATTCCTCCTCTGGATCATCCAGATGGTCATTGGCAAACTTCAGACGGGCCTGGACATGCGCTGGCTTGAGCAGGGGGACCTTGCGTGCGCTGCAGGATTTTAATCCATGACGGCGTAGTGTGTTACTAATGGTTTTCTTTGAGACTGTGGTCCCAGCTCTCTTCAGGTCATTGACCAGGTCCTGCCGTGTAGTTCTGGGCTGATCCCTCACCTTCCTCATGATCATTGATGCCCCACGAGGTGAGATCTTGCATGGAGCCCCAGACCGAGGGTGATTGACCGTCATCTTGAACTTCTTCCATTTTCTAATAATTGCGCCAACAGTTGTTGCCTTCTCACCAAGCTGCTTGCCTATTGTCCTGTAGCCCATCCCAGCCTTGTGCAGGTCTACAATTTTATCCCTGATGTCCTTACACAGCTATCTGGTCTTGGCCATTGTGGAGAGGTTGGAGTCTGTTTGATTGAGTGTGTGGACAGGTGTCTTTTATACAGGTAACGAGTTCAAACAGGTGCAGTTAATACAGGTAATGAGTGGAGAACAGGAGGGCTTCTTAAAGAAAAACGAACAGGTCTGTGAGAGCCGGAAATCTTACTGGTTGGTAGGTGATCAAATATTTGTCATGCAATAAAATGCAAATTAATTACTTAAAAATCATACAATGTGATTTTCAGGATTTTTGTTTTAGATTCCGTCTCTCACAGTTGAAGTGTACCTATGATAAAAATTACAGACCTCTACATGCTTTGTAAGTAGGAAAACCTGCAAAATCGGCAGTGTATCAAATACTTGTTCTCCCCACTATGTATTATTAAATTCCATTCCTTACTTAGATTTGTGTGTATTGGGTATGTGTTGTGAAATTGTTAGATATTACTTGTTAGATATTACTGCACTGTCGGAGCTAGAAGCACAAGCATTTCGCTACACCCGCAATAACATCTGCTAAACACGTGTATGTGACAAATAACATTTGATTTGATTTGGATTTAAAAGCATTGGATTAGCTGGAGGGAGTTTCCACCTTTGTGAAATTCATGATGGGATGTGTGCAAGGGCACAATTCAGGGGAAGGGCGTAGAATTGGGACCCAGCCAGACTGACCGGAAGAGTCTGGGCTTGTCCTCTTTTTACAGATGCCCTGCATTGACATTGGCAAGTCAATCTGACGGGGAGCATCGAGCTCACATATGGCACTAGCATACAGTACTATACCAGCCAGCCAGGGTACCTACAGTACTATACCAGCCAGCCAGGGTACCTACAGGACTATACCAGCCAGCCAGGGTACCTACAGGACTATACCAGCCAGCCAGGGTACCTACAGGACTATACCAGCCAGCCAGGGTACCTACAGGACTATACCAGCCAGCCAGGGTACCTACAGTACTATACCAGCCAGCCAGGGTACCTACAGGACTATACCAGCCAGCCAGGGTACCTACAGTACTATACCAGCCAGCCAGGGTACCTACAGTACTATACCAGCCAGCCAGGGTACCTACAGGACTATACCAGCCAGCCAGGGTACCTACAGGACTATACCAGCCAGCCAGGGTACCTACAGTACTATACCAGCCAGCCAGGGTACCTACAGGACTATACCAGACAGCCAGGGTACCTACAGGACTATACCAGACAGCCAGGGTACCTACAGGACTATACCAGACAGCCAGGGTACTACTAGAGTCTAGTGTATTTTCTTCAATAACAAAATCATTGCAAAAAAAACAAGTAGCCTACTACTAGAGCATAGCTTCACATGACTGCCAACCAGGTCTCATAGACAGGCAGACCGAGAGCTGCCAGTTTGGTTTGCCCTGGAGTGCCCTGACACCATGTATCGACTGACAAGACAAACAGAGGGGTCTGGAGTGTGTGCCATGAAGGGGAGTAGCCTGACTACCATCCACATCGCTCCTGCCGAACACCACGCCACTATCATTTCCTCTAACGTGTGGAGCGATCGATTAGAGCAGCAGAATTACATTCAGGATGAGTCCTCAGGCTAGAACAGGAGACTACTGGATCTAACTTTTATTTGATCTGTCCGGTTTCTCCTCATCACTCCATTACCGACTAGCTATATTGATTTGAGACGTCCAGTATGTCATCTCCACTGGGTTGGTTGGTCATAAGGGATGGGGATGATGTAATTATGAGGTGTGTGTTTGGACTGTGTTCACTCCAGAAACGAGGTCAGGGGTCAGACAGCAGAATCATGGGCAGGGGTTTGTAACCAGGAGACGGACAGAAAAGTCAGTCGATTGTTGCTTTAAAGTCAACTCCTGAAACTAGTGCCAATACAGCCATTCAAAGTGAAAGGAAGTTCACAAGCACTCCAACATCAGTTTAGAGTTGAGGCACAAGCTGCATGCGACCCACAATCCTTTGGGAGGATTCTGCTGCTGTGCTCCAACAGTTTTAGAATGTCCCTCATAGCTTGGCCCTGAGCCAAGTGCTGTCAGAGGGTTACTTTAACACACTGGACTGTTTCTACAGGAGGATACTGCAGTCAGTCTGAGAGAGTTACTTCAACACACTAGACTGTTGCTACAGGAGGATACTGCAGTCAGTCTGAGAGTTACTTCAACACATTAGACTGTTGCTACAGGAGGATACTGCAGTCAGTCTGAGAGAGTTACTTCAACACATTAGACTGTTTCTACAGGAGGATACTGCAGTCAGTCTGAGAGTTACTTCAACACACTAGACTGTTGCTACAGGAGGATACTGCAGTCAGTCTGAGAGTTACTTCAACACACTAGACTGTTGCTACAGGAGGATACTGCAGTCAGTCTGAGAGTTACTTCAACACATTAGACTGTTGCTACAGGAGGATACTGCAGTCAGTCTGAGAGAGTTACTTCAACACATTAGACTGTTTCTACAGGAGGATACTGCAGTCAGTCTGAGAGAGTTACTTCAACACATTAGACTGTTGCTACAGGAGGATACTGCAGTCAGTCTGAGAGTTACTTCAACACATTAGACTGTTGCTACAGGAGGATACTGCAGTCAGTCTGAGAGTTACTTCAACACATTAGACTGTTGCTACAGGAGGATACTGCAGTCAGTCTGAGAGTTACTTCAACACATTAGACTGTTGCTACAGGACGATACTTGGACAGAATGACAGTGTTTGAATGAAATCTTAAATTCCACACTGACAGCTCATATGTAGGCTAACTAGTTTGGTCTTGAGAGAAGACAGTCAGTTACACTATGTATAGTATCTACAGCAGGCTATGCCTGTACTATTGACACAGCTGACATGGCATATCTGAAATGCTGAACTTCAGAAAAGACACATTGCATAACTGACAGGTGTGGGAAAGTATGTCTGAAACCTTAACCTAACCAGTAAATCAACTTCTCCGGCGAAACAAAGAATTGAGAAAGTCAATTTAACGGAAAATGCCAAATGCTCTTAATCTTCTATCATAGCCTAAATCCTGTAATCTTCGTGGAAATTAATATAATTTCTTAACAATGTACAGTAGGACTACGTAGATACAATTATTTATTATCATAGCCTAACACAGGCAAATACACCTAATGTGAGCATACATGGGCTAATATACAGGCATGTAGGTGGCAAGATTAGAAAGTGTCAATGATAGTTTTTTTGTTTTATATAACAAAAAAATAGTTTTTGTCACATTCACCAGATGGATGCAGTGAAATGTGTTGAGGGTCAGCCATAGTAGTACAGCGCCCCTGGGGCATATTAGGGTTAAGTGCCTTGCTCAAGCACACGTCGACAGATTTTTCACCTTGTCTGACAGATGGGTCAACACCGTTTTGGTGTGTTCTCAGCCTTTGCTTGAGTAGGGGTTGACACGAGGAAACACTGCAAACGATGGAACATGAACCATGTATCGCAGACAACAACAAAGTATAGGCTATCACCCAAAACAAAATATATAGTGCTACTAAATCACTCAGCCTTCAGATTATTCCTAAAGTAAAAGAATGCATGTTGTAAATCATAATTCATGACTCGTAAAAAAAAAAAAGTTTGATTTGTTGAATCAATTCAACAGGAGGCTTATGTAAGTTGTCTCTAAGCACGTGCTCTGCAGGCCCAAAAAGAGTTGCGCAAACAAGAGAGGGAGAGGCCCTCTCTGTCAGCAGTCCACATGCAGCTCCACACTCACTGACAATGAGAGCCATGCATCCTGCAGGCTTAGCATGCACAGTCCCACACAGCCACCCACCCCTGGAACTGGCCTCCCTCCACACTGGACTGAGGCTTCCCTGTCCCTGCCAAGGCTGCCTGATTTGTCACTGTCCAGAAAAACACCCTCCCAGTCTCTGGCTGGCTGAGAGTGTGAACACACTGTACTAGCCATTGTTAATCCAAGCAGGCATCCATCCTGTTGGCTACGGCTGGGAGCCCCACTAGCTACAGCCACACACACTGCTTTATCACATTGTACTGCAGACAAGCTGTTTAAATAGGATCTTCTGGTGATAAAACCTTGCAGGGCAGAGTTCATATACCAAGAGTTCAGGAGAGCATTCAGTACTTCTACTGTACTACAGCTGAGAGGAACCATGGGAGACTGTATTGTTGAGAGTTAGTGGTTTCCATAACGAGTAAGCATCAATCTTGTTTTAATAAGACTGCTCAAGCAAAGTAAAACCATTTGTCAAAACAGTTGCTACAGTGTGTTGTCTCTGACAGTCAGTCCTGCACCTACAGTGGCTTGTCTCTGACAGTCAGTCCTGCACCTACAGTGGCTTGTCTCTGACAGTCAGTCCTGCACCTACAGTGGCTTGTCTCTGACAGTCAGTCCTGCACCTACAGTGGCTTGTCTCTGACAGTCAGTCCTGCACCTACAGTGGCTTGTCTCTGACAGTCAGTCCTGTACCTACAGTGGCTTGTCTCTGACAGTCAGTCCTGCACCTACAGTGGCTTGTCTCTGACAGTCAGTCCTGCACCTACAGTGGCTTGTCTCTGACAGTCAGTCCTGTACCTACTCTATAATATCAAAGGAGTGCCTTTTTTAAACTGTCTATCATTATTATCAGATATAATAAATAGGTGTCTGGAGTCTTGCAGAATGTGATGTGAGCCAGTTAGGACTTGCATAGGCTACATATGTAGAACTAGAGCCATGAAACCATGACTCATGCGTGAATATACCTACCGTAGGCTACCCACTGTAGATTAATGTACCCACTGTAGATTCATACTGTATATGAATCTACAGTGGGGAGAACAAGTATTTGATACTCTGAACTCTGACGTAGTGTGTGATTACTACGTGACTTCCGTCTCGCTTCCGCATTGTCTCCGTGCTGCTGTGCTGTTTGTTGCTACTTGGCTACCTGCCAAACTATTCACGTTTTACTTTTAATAAACGTTTAATCAATCTCTGTGTTCAACAAATTTACCAACTTTTTAGTTTTGTCCTCACTCATCTTTTTTCGTTAAACTTTTTCACCCCGGACGTTTTATCCCGAGACAGAAGAGTCATTTTCCTGTGCGTTTTAGCTGCCAACTTTACTTTATTTTCCTTTTTTCCATCGCAACTTTTTTCCCTTATTCAACTTTTTCACTCCGGACGCTTTATCTGGACATGGTTCGTCAACATCTTCAACAGCCGAAGCTAAGTAGTAACATTAACATGATGTCTTCTAATTGCAGTCGCTGTACTCATAATATACAGGAGAACGATCGCCTTACGGCGAGAATAGCTGTGCTACAAGCCCAGCTTCAGACGCAATCGTTAGGCAAGGGTAATTTCAGTGTAGGAAAGGAAGAAACAGCGTCTGTGCCACCAGTAAGTACAGACAGTAACGTTAGTATAAATCCCCCCGCACAGTCCCCGCAGCCGGACAACTTTCTCATGGCTTCTGGAGGGAAATACTGTTGGAATGCTCAACCGGTGTCGCTCATTCAGCCGACAGAAACCTTCAACCGGTTTTCCCCATTATGTAGCGAGTCGGAGTCTGAGTCTGAGTCTGAGTCTTCTCTTGTCTCTACTCCTCCCGTTACGGGGTCTGAGACGCCGAAGGCTCCCACCATTAGCTCTGACAAATTGAAAACCCTAGTCATTGGCGACTCCATTACCCGCAGTATTAGACTTAAAACGAATCACCCAGCGATCATACACTGTTTACCAGGGGGCAGGGCTACCGACGTTAAGGCTAATCTAAAGATGGTGCTGGCTAAAGCTAAAACTGGCGAGTGTAGAGAGTATAGAGATATTGTTATCCACGTCGGCACCAACGATGTTAGGATGAAACAGTCAGAGGTCACCAAGTGCAACATAGCTTCAGCGTGTAAATCAGCTAGAAAGATGTGTCGGCATCGAGTAATTGTCTCTGGCCCCCTCCCAGTTAGGGGAAGTGACGAGCTCTACAGCAGAGTCTCAGCACTCAATCGCTGGTTGAAAACTGTTTTCTGCCCCTCCCAAAAGATAACATTTGTGGATAATTGGCCCTCTTTCTGGGACTCACCCACAAACAGGACCAAGCCTGACCTGCTGAGGAGTGACGGACTCCATCCTAGCTGGAGGGGTGCTCTCCTCTTATCTACCAACATAGATAGGGCTCTAACTCCTCTAGCCCCACAGTGAAATAGGGTGCAGGCCAGGCAGCAGGCTGTTAGCCAACCTGCCAGCTTAGTGGAGTCTGCCAATAGCATAGTCAGTGTAGTCAGCTCAGCCATACCCATTGAGACTGTGTCTGTGCCTCGACCTAGGTTGGGCAAAACTAAACATGGCGGTGTTCACCCTAGCAATCTTATTAGGATAAAGACCTCCTCCATTCCTGCCATTATTGAAAGAGATCGTGATACCTCACATCTCAAAATAGGGTTACTTAATGTTAGATCCCTCACTTCAAAGGCAGTCATAGTCAATGAACTAATCACTGATCATAATCTTGATGTGATTGGCCTGACTGAAACATGGCTTAAGCCTGATGAATTTGCTGTGTTAAATGAGGCCTCACCTCCTGGTTACACTAGTGACCATATTCCCCGTGCATCCCGCAAAGGCGGAGGTGTTGCTAACATTTACGATAGCAAATTTCAATTTACAAAAAAAAAAATGGCGTTTTCATCTTTTGAGCTTCTAGTCATGAAATCTATGCAGCCTACTCAATCACTTTTTATAGCTACTGTTTACAGGCCTCCTGGGCCATATACAGCGTTCCTCTCTGAGTTTCCTGAATTCCTATCAGACCTTGTAGTCATAGCAGATCATATTCTAATTTTTGGTGATTTTAATATTCACATGGAGAAGTCCACAGACCCACTCCAAAAGTCTTTCGGAGCCATCATCGACTCAGTGGGTTTTGTCCAACATGTCTCTGGACCTACTCACTGCCACAGTCATACTCTGGACCTAGTTTTGTCCCATGGAATAAATGTTGTAGATCTTAATGTTTTTCCACAAAATCCTGGACTATCGGACCACCATTTTATTACGTTTGCAATCGCAACAAATAATCTGCTCAGACCCCAACCAAGGAGCATCAAAAGTCGTGCTATAAATTCTCAGACAACACAAAAATTCCTTGATGCCCTTCCAGACTCCTTCTGCCTACCCAAGGACGTCAGAGGACAAAAATCAGTTAACCACTTAACTGAGGAACTCAATTTAACCTTGCGCAATACCCTAGATGCAGTTGCACCCTTAAAAACGAAAAACATTTGTCATAAGAAACTAGCTCCCTGGTATACAGAAAATACCCGAGCTTTGAAGCAAGCTTCCAGGAAATTGGAACGGAAATGGCGCCACACCAAACTGGAAGTCTTCCGACTAGCTTGGAAAGACAGTACCGTGCAGTACCGAAGAGCCCTCACTGCTGCTCGATCATCCTACTTTTCCAACTTAATCGAGGAAAATAAGAATAATCCAAAATTTCTTTTTGATACTGTTGCAAAGCTAACTAAAAAGCAGCATTCCCCAAGAGAGGATGGCTTTCACTTCAGCAGTAATAAATTCATGAACTTCTTTGAGGAAAAGATCATGACCATTAGAAAGCAAATTACGGACTCCTCTTTGAATCTGCGTATTCCTCCAGGGCTTAGCTGTCCTGGATCTGCACAGCTCTGCGAGGGCCTGGGATCGGGAGAGACACTTAAGTGTTTTAGTACTATATCTCTTGACACAATGATGAAAATAATCATGGCCTCTAAACCTTCAAGCTGCATACTGGATCCTATTCCTACTAAACTGCTGAAGGAGCTGCTTCCTGTGCTTGGCCCTCCTATGTTGAACATAATAAACAGCTCTCTATCCACCGGATGTGTACCAAACTCACTAAAAGTGGCAGTGATAAAGCCTCTCTTGAAAAAGCCAAACCTTGACCCGGAAAATATAAAAAACTATCGGCCTATATCGAATCTTCCATTCCTCTCAAAAATTTTAGAAAAAGCTGTTGCGCAGCAACTCACTGCCTTTCTGAAGACAAACAATGTATACGAAATGCTTCAGTCTGGTTTTAGACCCCATCATAGCACTGAGACTGCACTTGTGAAGGTGGTAAATGACCTTTTAATGGCGTCAGACCGAGGCTCTGCATCTGTCCTCGTGCTACTAGACCTTAGTGCTGCCTTTGACACCATCGATCACCACATTCTTTTGGAGAGACTGGAAACCCAAATTGGTCTACACGGACAAGTTCTGGCCTGGTTTAGATCTTACCTGTCGGAAAGATATCAGTTTGTCTCTGTGAATGGTCTGTCCTCCGACAAATCAACTGTACATTTCGGTGTTCCTCAAGGTTCCGTTTTAGGACCACTATTGTTTTCACTATATATTTTACCTCTTGGGGATGTTATTCGAAAACATAATGTTAACTTTCACTGCTATGCGGATGACACACAGCTGTACATTTCAATGAAACATGGTGAAGCCCCAAAATTGCCCTCGCTAGAAGCCTGTGTTTCAGACATAAGGAAGTGGATGGCTGAAAACTTTTTACTTTTAAACTCGGACAAAACAGAGATGCTTGTTCTAGGTCCCAAGAAACAAAGAGATCTTCTGTTAAATCTGACAATTCATCTTGATGGTTGTAAAGTCGTCTCAAATAAAACTGTGAAGGACCTCGGCGTTACTCTTGACCCTGATCTCTCTTTTGACGAACATATCAAGACTGTTTCAAGGACAGCTTTTTTCCATCTACGTAACATTGCAAAAATCAGAAATTTTCTGTCCAAAAATGATGCAGAAAAATTAATCCATGCATTTGTTACTTCTAGGTTAGACTACTGCAATGCTCTATTTTCCGGCTACCCGGATAAAGCACTAAATAAACTTCAGTTAGTGCTAAATACGGCTGCTAGAATCCTGACTAGAACCAAGAAATTTGATCATATTACTCCAGTGCTAGCTTCCCTACACTGGCTTCCTGTTAAGGCAAGGGCTGATTTCAAGGTTTTACTGTTAACCTATAAAGCGTTACATGGGCTTGCTCCTACCTATCTTTCCGAGTTGGTCCTGCCGTACATACCAATACGTACGCTACGGTCACAAGACGCAGGCCTCCTAATTGTCCCTAGAATTTCTAAACAAACAGCGGGAGGCAGGGCTTTCTCCTATAGATCTCCATTTTTATGGAACAGTCTGCCTACCCATGTGAGAGACGCAGACTCGGTCTCAACCTTTAAGTCTTTACTGAAGACTTATCTCTTCAGTAGGTCATATGATTGAGTGTAGTCTGGCCCAGGAGTGTGAAGGTGAACGGAAAGGCTCTGGAGCAACGAACAGCCCTTGCTGTCTCTGCCAGGCCGGTTCCCCTCTCCACTGGGGTTCTCTGCCTCTAACCCTGTTGCAGGGGCTGAGTCACTGGCTTGCTGGTGCTCTTTCATGCCGTCCCTGGGAGGGGTGCGTCACTTGAGTGGGTTGAGTTACTGACGTGATCTTCCTGTCTGGGTTGGCGCCCCCCCTTGGTTTGTGCTGTGGTGGAGACCTCTGTGGGCTATACTCGGCCTTGTCTCAGGATTGTAAGTTGGTGGTTGAGGATATCCCTCTAGTGGTGCGGGGGCTGTGCTTTGGCAGAGTGGGTGGGGTTATATCCTTCCTGTTTGGCCCTGTCCGGGGGTTTCTTCGGATGGGGCCACAGTGTCTCCGGACCGCTCCTGTCTCAGCCTCCAGTATTTATGCTGCAGTAGTTTATGTGTCGGGGGGCTGGGGTTAGTTGGTTATACCTGGAGTACTTCTCCTGTCTTATCCAGTGTCCTGTGTGAATTTAAGTATGCTCTCTCTAATTCTCTCGTTCTCTCTTTCTCTCTGAGAACCTGAGCCCTAGGACCATACGTCAGGACTACCGGGCATGATGACACCTTGCTGTCCCCAGTCCGCCTGGCCTTGCTGCTATTCCAGTTTCAACTGTTCTGCCTGCGGTTACGAAACCCCTACCTGTCCCAGACCTGCTGTTTTCAACTCTTAATGATCGGCTATGAAAAGCCAACTGAGAGACCTGAGCCCTAGGACCATACGTCGGGACTACCGGCCGTGGTGACTCCTTGCTGTCCCCAGTCCGCCTGGCCTTGCTGCTATTCCAGTTTCAACTGTTCTGCCTGCGGTTATGGAACCCCTACCTGTCCCAGACCTGCTGTTTTCAACTCTTAATGATCGGCTATGAAAAGCCAACTGAGATTTATTCCTGATTATTATTTGACCATGCTTGTCACTTATGAACATTTTTGAACATCTTGGCATGGTTCTGTTATAATCTTCACCCGGCACAGCCAGAAGAGGACTGGCCACCCCTCATAGCCTGGTTCCTCTCTAGGTTTCTTCCTAGGTTTTCGCCTTTCTAGGGAGTTTTTCCTAGCCACCGTGCTTCTACACCTGCATTACTAGCTGTTTGGGGTTTTAGGCTGGGTTTCTGTACAGCACTTCGAGATATTAGCTGATGTAAGAAGGGCTATATAAAATAAAATTGATTGATTGATACACTGCCGATTTTGCAGGTTTTCCTACTTACAAAGCATGTAGAGGTCTGTAATTTTTATCATAGGTACACTTCAACTGTGAGAGACGGAATCTAAAACAAAAATCCAGAAAATCACATTGTATGATTTTTAAGTAATTAATTTGCATTTTATTGCATGACATAAGTATTTGATCACCTACCAACCAGTAAGATTTCCGGCTCTCACAGACCTGTTCATTTTTCTTTAAGAAGCCCTCCTGTTCTCCACTCATTACCTGTATTAACTGCACCTGTTTGAACTCGTTACCTGTATAAAAGACACCTGTCCACACACTCAATCAAACAGACTCCAACCTCTCCACAATGGCCAAGACCAGATAGCTGTGTAAGGACATCAGGGATAAAATTGTAGACCTGCACAAGGCTGGGATGGGCTACAGGACAATAGGCAAGCAGCTTGGTGAGAAGGCAACAACTGTTGGCGCAATTATTAGAAAATGGAAGAAGTTCAAGATGACGGTCAATCACCCTCGGTCTGGGGCTCCATGCAAGATCTCACCTCGTGGGGCATCAATGATCATGAGGAAGGTGAGGGATCAGCCCAGAACTACACGGCAGGACCTGGTCAATGACCTGAAGAGAGCTGGGACCACAGTCTCAAAGAAAACCATTAGTAACACACTATGCCGTCATGGATTAAAATCCTGTAGTGCACGCAAGGTCCCCCTGCTCAAGCCAGCGCATGTCCAGGCCCGTCTGAAGTTTGCCAATGACCATCTGGATGATCCAGAGGAGGAATGGGAGAAGGTCATGTGGTCTGATGAGACAAAAATAGAGCTTTTTGGTCTAAACTCCACTCGCCGTGTTTGGAGGAAGAAGAAGGATGAGTACAACCCCAAGAACACCATCCCAACCGTGAAGCATGGAGGTGGAAACATCATTCTTTGGGGATGCTTTTCTGCAAAGGGGACAGGACGACTGCTCCGTATTGAGGGGAGGATGGATGGGGCCATGTATCGCGAGATCTTGGCCAATAACCTCCTTCCCTCAGTAAGAGCATTAAAGATGGGTCGGGCTGGGTCTTCCAGCATGACAACGACCCAAAACACACATCTCAAGGTCCTGGAGTGGCCTAGCCAGTCTCCAGACCTGAACCCAATAGAAAATCTTTGGAGGGAGCTGAAAGTCCGTATTGCCCAGCGACAGCCCCGAAACCTGAAGGATCTGGAGAAGGTCTGTATGGAGGAGTGGGCCAAAATCCCTGCTGCAGTGTGTGCAAACCTGGTCAAGACCTACAGGAAACGTATGATCTCTGTAATTGCAAACAAAGGTTTCTGTACCAAATATTAAGTTCTGCTTTTCTGATGTATCAAATACTTATGTCATGCAATAAAATGCTAATTAATTACTTAAAAATCATACACTGTGATTTTCTGGATTTTTGTTTTAGATTCCGTCTCTCACAGTTGAAGTGTACCTATGATAAAAATTACAGACCTCTACATGCTTTGTAAGTAGGAAAACCTGCAAAATCGGCAGTGTAACAAATACTTGTTGTACCCACTGTAGATTCATGTACCCACTGTAGATTCATAAACCCACTGTAGGCTACCCACTGTAGATGCATTGCAGCAGGTATGTGGATATGTAGACTAATCTCAGCACCCAGAACCAAATCAGCTACTGGATGTTAATGTTATGGCTGTGATGAGAGACCAGTGGCCAGTGGATATCTGAAACTGATCTGAAAATCTATGTCATGTCCTACCAACTCAACCAAACTTTGACCGGACAAATACTGTAGGAATACTATAGGCAAAGTGCCTTAACCCCCCCAAAAAACGTACTACCCCACACTGTTCCCCAGAGTGCACTCTGTTCTCCCAACTCGAACAAACTTTAACCACACAAATAAGTAAGCTTTGACATTTTCAGATGCACGGTTCAGGACTTTCATTATGACTGCTGTTACACCACTAACACTGCTGTTACACCACTAACACTGCTGTTACACCACTAACACTGCTGTTACACCACTAACACTGCTGTTACACTGTAGTAGTATACTTTGAAGTAAATCACAGACTGACATAACAACAACAAGTGATCAATATCAGTTGTTGTAGTCTGAGTTTGTAGTTTTGGAATGGCTTCCTGTTTATCACCTGGTAGCATGGGACTGTATGGGGTTGTGGTCTGCCTGCACCAGCAATTCTGCCGCCCACATTCCTCACTGGAGGGATAAGAGCGCTAGCTGACCCTGTGGACAGAAGGGTCAAGCGCTCATAACAGACATGAGAGAACTGTCATTTATAAAGAGGACTATCTTCGCTCCTCTTTTCAGTGCAACTTCCTGTTTTTGAGGATGCACAGAGGGCTAGTTTCCCATTATCAGTGAAGTTGTATTCTTGTTCTTCCTCGTTTAGGGCTAGGTTGAAGATAACAAGAGGATTCTAATATCCCATAACTCTTTGCATAAATGAGGAAGAATTCTAATCAAAGGGACCAGTGATACTAGTTATTACGTTGTCCTAACCTGGGTATCTTCAACCTAGCTTTAGGGCCTACAAAAGAGGACTATCTTCATTCCTCTTGTCAGTGCAATGTCCTGTTTTGACGAGGCAAAAATGGCTAGTTTAGTTTCCCATTATCAGTGCAGTTTTGTGAAGTTGTATTCTCATTCTTCCTCATGTCCATCATATAACCCTTAACACATCCTTCTCTCCTTCAGACATATGTTCTTCATGCACATAAAGGATGAGCTGGACAGTGGCAGCCTGCAGATGGAGGCTGAGCAGGCCAAGGAACTGTGTGCCGTCCTAGCCCAGGCTGAGTACGGAGACTACAACCAGAACACAGCCAAGTACTGCTCCAGCCAGATCTTCAGACGGGAGCCCAACCTGGCAACCATCAACAGGTCAGCACAGCAATGAGTAACTTGACTCCACCTGCATTCCATTTCTTACTAAGAACTGCTCTGTGCTGACTTGTAGAACTGCTGTAGATCCAAGATGATACAAATATGTCCTTTGTTTTGTGAAGGGCATCTGAACAGCTGTCTTCTGCTTGTTGCCTTGACCTGGGAGGAGCCTAAATACTCCCAAATCAGCATAATAATGGGGTTCACAACTTCTGCCCCCAAAAAACAAGGCTGCTGACTCAGCCAGCCCTGCATCTATGTACATTCAGTACTGTGCAGTAGAGTACATACAGTTCTCATTCCTCATGTGTTTAGTTTAGTTTTAGTAAAAGTATTTTGCAGATTAAAAAAAAAAAACATACACAAGAACCAGTGCGGGGACAAAAACTGAAAACCCAGCAGGGATTATTTGGTGGTAACATTTTTAAATAGAATGGAGAAAACATTTTAATTCTATGGGTGGGTGATTGAACAGCATTACAAAGACTACAGAGAACAAGAACAAAAAGCAGAAAAATGTAACTCTTCTGTCCCGTCCTGCCCTGCTCCGTCTGCAGCATCCAGGAGAAGCACCGTGAGCTGGAGGGTCTGAGCCAGTCGTCAGCAGAGTACCGGGCCCTACAGCTAGTGTCCTCCCTGGAGAACTACGGGGTGGAATGGCACTGGGCCAGGGACTCCGAAGGACAGAGGCTGGCTATAGGGGTCGGTCCTGAAGGGGTGACCATCTGTCAGGAGGACTTCAGCCCCATCAACAGGTATATTCACTAAACTACCCTGACAGAGCTGTATGTAAAACATGTCATTTATTGATGCACTGTGA
Source organism: Coregonus lavaretus (assembly GCF_964263955.1). NCBI lineage: Eukaryota > Metazoa > Chordata > Actinopteri > Salmoniformes > Salmonidae > Coregonus > Coregonus lavaretus. Next base: position 43,391,899 of record NC_139990.1, read on the forward strand.
AAAAAACTAAAGTCAAGGTCGGCTGCCTGTCTTTTCTAGTGTGCAGTTTTTACACTAGTTTTTATGTATACAGATCTAGCAAAGGTGAAGATATAACACTGACCAGTTATACAGACTCAAGGCAGCACGCTCCTGTTACAGTGTACACACCGTTAATACGTGATTATGTAGTTCTATCTACAGGTACAGTAAAGAGTGACAAGGCAATTTAGGCTCCTCCCAGGTCAAGGCAATCTGTTAGACATTAGATATGAAGTACAGTGCATTCGGAAAGTATTCAGACCCCTTCACTTTTTCCACATTTTGTTACGTTACGGCCTTATTCTAAAATTGATTAAATAGTTTTTTCCCCTCACTAATCTATACACAATAACCCATAATGACAAAGCAAATAAAGGTTTTTAGATATTTTTGCGCAAAAATAAAAAAATTAAACGGAAATATCACATTTTACATAAGTATTCAGACCCTTTACTCAGTACTTTGTTGAAGCACCTTTGGTAGCGATTACAGCCTTGAGTCTTCTTGGGTATGACTCTACAAGCTTGGCACACCTGTATTTGGGGAGTTTCTCCCATTCTTCTCTGCAGATCCTCTCAAGCTCTGACAGGTTGGATCGCTGCACAGCTATTTTCAGGTCTCTCCAGAGATTCAAGTCCGGGCTCTGGCTGTGCCACTCAAGGACATTCAGAGACTTGTCCCGAAGCCACTCCCGCGTTGTCTTGGCTGTGTGCTTAGTGTCTTTGTCCTGTTGGAAGGTGAACCTTCGCCCCAGTCTGAGGTCCTGAGTGCTCTGAAGCAGGTTTTCATCAAGGATCTCTGTACTTTGCGCTGTTCATCTTTCCCTCGATCCTGACTAATCTCCCGGTCCCTGCCGCTGAAAAACATCCCCACAGCACGATGCTGCCACCACCATGCTTCACCGTAGGGATGGTATTGGCCAGGTGATGAGCGGCGCCTGGTTTCCTCCATATGTGACTCTTGGCATTCAGGCCAAAGAGTTCAATCTTGGTTTCATCAGACCAGAGAATCTTGTTTCTCATGGTCTGAGAGTCCTTTAGGTACCTTTTGGCAAACTCAAAGTGGGCTGTCGTGCCTTTTACTGAGGAGTGGCTTCTGTCTTGCCACTCTACCATAAAGGCCTGATTGGAGTACTGCAGAGATGGTTGTCCTTCTGGAAGGTTCTCCCATCTCCACAGAGGAACTCTGGAGCTCTGTCAGAGTGACCATCGGGTTCTTCTCCCCCGATTGCTCAGTTTGGCCAGGCTGCCAGCTCTAGGAAGAGTTTTGGTGGTTTCAAACTTCTTCCATTTAAGATGGAGGCCACTGTGTTCTTGAGTACCTTCAATGCTGCAGAAATGTTTTGGTACCCTTCCCCAGATCGTTGCCTCGACACAATCCTGTCTCAGAGCTCTACGGACAATTCCTTCAACCTCATGGCTTGGTTTTTGCTCTGACATGCACTGTCAACTGTAGGACCTTATATAGACAGGTGTGTGCCTTTCCAAATCATGTCCAATCAATCAAGTTGTATAAACATCTCAAGAATGATCAATGGAAACAGGATGCACCCGAGCTAAATTTTTTGTCTCATAGCGAAGGGTCTGAATACTTACAAAAATAAGGTGTGTAGATTGATTTTTATTTATTTAATCAATTTTAGAATAAGGCTGTAACGTAACAAAATGTGGAAAAAGTGAAGGGGTTTGAATACTTTCCGAATGCACTGAATGTAGAGCATACAATGACTCTTTCTCGCTTCTGTTCTAGGATCATTTACCCTATCATCCAGATGGCCACCCAGTCAGGGAAGAATGTGTACATGACCATCACTAGGGACAGTGGTGACGGTGTTGTCCTGCTGTTTAAGATGACAAGCACCAGAGCTGCCAGCGGCTTGTACCGGGCCATCACAGAGACCCATGCCTTCTACAGGTCAGCATCCACCAACCGTGTAGCATGGTTTACATAACAACAACATGCCTTCTACAGGTCAGCATCCACCAACCGTGTAGCATGGTTTACATAACAACATGCCTTCTACAGATCAGCATCCACCAACCGTGTAGCATGGTTTACATAACAACAACATGCCTTCTACAGGTCAGCATCCACCAACCGTGTAGCATGGTTTACATAACAGCAACATGCCTTCTACAGGTCAGCGACCAACCGTGTAGCATGGTTTACATAACAGCAACATGCCTTCTACAGGTCAGCATCCACCAACCGTGTAGCATGGTTTACATAACAACAACATGCCTTCTACAGGTCAGCATCCACCAACCATGTAGCATGGTTTACATAACAGCAACATGCCTTCTACAGGTCAGCATCCACCAACCGTGTAGCATGGTTTACATAACAACAACATGCCTTCTACAGGTCAGCATCCACCAACCGTGTAGCATGGTTTACATAACAACAACATGCCTTCTACAGGTCAGCGACCACCAACCGTGTAGCATGGTTTACATAACAACAACATGCCTTCTACAGGTCAGCATCCACCAACCGTGTAGCACGGTTTACATAACAGCAACATGCCTTCTACAGGTCAGCATCCACCAACCGTGTAGCATGGTTTACATAACAACAACATGCCTTCTACGGGTCAGCATCCACCAACCGTGTAGCATGGATTACATAACAACAACATGCCTTCTACAGGTCAGCATCCACCAACTGTGTAGCATGGTTTACATAACAACAACATGCCTTCTACAGGTCAGCATCCACCAACCGTGTAGCATGGTTTACATAACAACAACATGCCTTCTACAGGTCAGCGACCACCAACTGTGTAGCATGGTTTACATACCAACAACATGCCTTCTACAGGTCAGCGACCACCAACCGTGTAGCATGGTTTACATACCAACAACATGCTCACACACAGAGCAACATTTTCCTCTCGTTAACACATCTCTGCTGTGAGCCAATGCACAGTAAGAAATTATAATATGCAGCACAATTTATGTTGTACATTTTCTCTGACAATTTCCATGAGGAGTTACTGCTAAGTTAAATTTTAGTATACACGTGGATTCATTCCAGTTTTACACAATGTAATAAAACGTTCTAACATTGATTAGTGTTTTTGGTCACGTAGACTAACCGTGATCTTACTGGTCCTCCAGGTGTGACACGGTGACGAGCGACGTGATGATGCAGTACAGCCGTGATTTCAAGGGTCACCTGGCGTCTCTCTTCCTCAACGAGAACATCAACCTGGGCAAGAAGTACGTCTTCGACATCCGACGCACCTCCAAGGAGGTCTACGACCACTGCCGCCGGGTGCTCTACAATGCCGGCATTGGAGGGGACTGTGTGTCCGGCGGGGAGGGTGAGAGGAGCCCGTCGCGGTCCCCTGGGGTGGGGGAGGGAGGCTGTGAGGGGTGCCAGAGGCGCAGGGTCCTGGAGGAGAAGCTGCAGCAGCTCCAGGATCCTCTGCTGTGTATCCTGTGCTGTGAAGAGGAGATGGATGCTGCCTTTTGTCCCTGTGGACACATGGTGTGCTGCCACAACTGTGCCGTCCAGCTAGAGGTAACCCTAACGCCACGGTTTTTAAAAAAAGTCTATGTATAATTGTTTAGGTATTTTGTGGTCTTTATTTGATAGATACAGTGAAGAAGTGATTGAAATGGGGAGATAGAGGAGAGGGACATAGAATGGAAAGTTACTCAGTCAGGGTTTGAACCGCTGCCTCCATGGGTTTTATGTGGTCCAGGGGTGGCAGCACTACCATTAGACCATGTTACACGATAACGTCATGTTCAAGTGATTTAAGTATCTTCCACTGTGCTGAATGAACTTTGAACTCAGGGTGGTTGGGAGTTAATGAAATGAGCTGGTACTGTTATTCCCTTTTAAGCAAATGAAGTGAACTATTTGGTGAGGAGGGGTGTGGTAGATGGGAGGAATGTTTGCAGAGTCTATAGTTACCCTTCTTCCTATTGTTTATTGGCTGTCCTGAACCTTCTGTAACCTGTAGGTCGTAGGTTAAATGCCTGTAGGGCAGTACTGTCAGCTACTCTGTGGACACCGTTAATCCAGGATTATATGGACTAGTTCAGCCCCATCTACAGGACTGTATTTTAACAATAGTCTGTTTGATTCCCCACAAGTCACATATATTAATTACAGTGTTTTATGTTAAATTAGCATATTATATTCTAATCAAATCTCTTTTGATCTCTTCCTTTCAGGTGTGCCCAGTGTGTCGGTCAGAGGTGGACCATGTCCAGCACGTCTACCTGCCCACCTGTGCCAACCTGCTGTCCCTGGCGGTGAGCAGTGCTGCCCCCTTCAACATTCCCAGAGACCTGGCCGCTCACCTCTGTTCCTCCAGAGAGTTCTACACCAGCACAGACAAGATCTGTCACACGTAGATTTACTTCCAGTTAGGGTTGCAAAATTCAGCTTAACTTCCCCAAATTCCCAGGTTTTCCTAAATGTTTTGGATTTCCTGTTTATTCCCTCCTGCTTCCGAGGTGCTATATAAGACTGCATACTCAATCGTAGCTAGCTGGCTAACGTTATACTGCATCTAAAGTTAATCTGGCGACATCAAAATGATGACAAAAAGGTTTTCCTACGAATTATTTGCCTTCTTTAGAAATGTCATCATGTTTTCAAGCCATAGTAATAAACTTTAGACTGTAGTAGTAGTGATGTAGTAGTGCTGTAGTGGTGCTGTAGTAGTGTAGTAGTATACCAATAGTAGTGTAGTAGTATACCAGTAGTAGTGATGTAGTAGTGCTGTAGTAGTATACCAGTAGTGGTGCTGTAGTAGTATACCAATAGTAGTGCTGTAGTGTAGTAGTATACCAGTAGTAGTGCTGTAGTAGTATACCGGTAGTAGTATACCAGTAGTAGTGATGTAGTAGTATACCAGTGGTAGTGCTGTAGTAGTATACCTGTAGTAGTGCTGGAGTAGTATTATACCAGTGGTAGTGCTGTAGTAGTATACCAGTAGTAGTAGTAGTAGTAGTATGCCAGTAGTAGTGATATAGTAGTGCTGTAGTAGTATACCAGTAGTGGTGCTGTAGTAGTAGTATACCAATAGTAGTGCTGTAGTAGTATACCAGTAGTAGTGTAGTGATGTAGTAGTATACCAGTGGTAGTGCTGTAGTAGTAGTGCTGTAGTAGTAGTAGTATACCAGTAGTAGTAGTAGTAGTATACCAGTAGTAGTGCTGTAGTAGTATGCCAGTGGTAGTGATGTAGTATGCCAGTGGTAGTGCTGTAGTAGTGTACCAGTAGTAGTGCTGTAGTAATATGCCAGTAGTAATATACCAGTAGTATACTAGTAGTAGTGATGTTGTAGTAGTATACCAGTAATAGTGCTGTAGTCGTATACCAGTAGTAGTGATGTAGTAGTAGTAGTGCTGTAGTTGTATACCAGTAATAGTGCTGTAGTAGTATACCAGTAGTAGTGCTGTAGTTGTATACCAGTGGTAGTGCTGTAGTCGTATACCAGTGGTAGTGCTGTAGTTGTATACCAGTGGTAGTGCTGTAGTCGTATACCAGTGGTAGTGCTGTAGTCGTATACCAGTGGTAGTGCTGTAGTCGTATACCAGTGGTAGTGCTGTAGTCGTATAGCAGTGGTAGTGCTGTAGTCGTATACCAGTGGTAGTGCTGTAGTCGTATACCAGTGGTAGTGCTGTAGTCGTATACCAGTGGTAGTGCTGTAGTCGTATACCAGTAATAGTGCTGTAGTAGTATACCAGTGGTAGTGATGTAGTAGTGCTGTAGTCGTATACCAGTAGTAGTGCTGTAGTAGTATACCAATAGTAGTGCAAAGAGTCAATATTTGCAGTGTTGACCCTTATTTTTCAAGACCTCTGCAATCCGCCCTGGCATGCTGTCAATTAACTTCTGGGCCACATCCTGACTGATGGCAGCCCATTCTTGCATAATCAATGCTTTTTTTGTGGGTTTTTGTTTGTCCACCCGCCTCTTGAGGATTGACCACTAATTCTCAATGGGATTAAGGTCTGGGGAGTTTCCTGGCCATGGACCCAAAATGTCGATGTTTTGTTCCCCGAGCCACTTAGTTATCACTTTTGCCTTATGGTAAGGTGCTCCATCATGCTGGAAAAGGCATTGTTCGTCACCAAACTGTTCTTGGATGGTTGGGAGAAGTTGCTCTCGGAGGATGTGTTGGTACCATTCTTTATTCATGGCTGTGTTCTTAGGCAAAATTGTGAGTGAGCCCACTCCCTTGGCTGAGAAGCAACCCCACACATGAATGGTCTCAGGATGCTTTACTGTTGGCATGACATAGGACTAATGGTAGCGCTCACCTTGTCTTCTCCGGACAAGCTTTTTTCCGGATGCCCCAAACAATCGGAAAGGGGATTCATCAGAGAAAATGACTTTACCCCAGTCCTCAGCAGTCCAAACCCTGTACCTTTTGCAGAATATCAGTCTGTCCCTGATGTTTTTCCTGGAGAGAAGTGGCTTCCTCGCTGCCCTTCTTGACACCAGGCCATCCTCCAAAAGTATTCGCCTCACTGTGCGTGCAGATGCACTCACACCTGCCTGCTGCCATTCCTGAGCAAGCTCTGCACTGGTGGTGCCCCGATCCCTCAGCTTAATCAACTTTAGGAGACGGTCCTGGCGCTTGCTGGACTTTATTGGGAGCCCTGAAGCCTTCTTCATAATTGAACCTCTCTCCTTGAAGTTCTTGATGATCCAATAAATGGTTGATTTAGGTGCAATCTTACTAGCAGCAATATCCTTGCCTGTGAAGCCCTTTTTGTGCAAAGCAATGATGACGGCACGTGTTTCCTTGCAGGTAACCATGGTTAACAGAGGAAGAACAATGATTTCAAGCACCACCCTCCTTTTAAAGCTTCCAGTCTGTTATTCTAACTCAATCAGCATGACAGAGTGATCTCCAGCCTTGTCCTCGTCAACACTCACCTGTGTTAACGAGAGAATCACTGACATGATGTCAGCTGGTCCTTTTGTGGCAGGGCTGAAATGCAGTGGCAATGTTTTTTGGGGATTAAGTTCATTTTCATGGCAAAGAGGGACTTTGCAATTCATCTGATCACTATTCATAGCATTCTGGTGTATATGCAAATTGCCATCATAACTGAGGCAGCAGACTTTGTGAAAATTAATATTTGTGTCATTCTCAAAACCTTTGACCACGACTATATACCAGTAGTGCTGCAGTAATATGCCTGTAGTAGTATACCAGTAGTAGTATACCAGTAGTAGTGCTGTAGGAGTAAAGTAGTGTGCTACTGTATGAGGTGCTATATATGACTGCATACAGTAGCATTCTGACAGAGCTGATGGATCAATGCCAGCATTGCTATGGTAGCCTATACTGTTAATATACTGCTTCAGTACACAGTATAAACCTCTTCTCAATATTATCATTCCTTTTATTTATTACCAAATATAGCTATTTTGTTTTGTTTCAGTTGATCTGATTAACATCTACTGTGTAATTGTCTGTCTCTAGTGGCTTTTAACTTGGTTATACTAATTAATAAGGAGATATATATATATATATATATATATATATATATATATAAAACGCAACAATTTCAACGATTTTACAGAGTTACAGTTCATATAAGGAAATCAGTCAATTGAAATAAATTCCTTAGGCCCTAATCTATGGATTTCACATGATTGGGCAGGGGCACAGCCATGGGTGGGCCTGGAAGGGCATAGGCCTACCCAATTGGGAGACTGGCCCACCCACTGTGGAGCAAGGCCCAGCCAATCAGAATGAGTTTTTCCCAACAAAAGAGGTTTATTACAGACAGAAATACTCCTCAGTTTCATCATCTGTCCGGGTATATCATCTCGGATGAACCCGCAGGTGAAGAAGCCGGATGTGGAGGTCCTGGGCTGGTGTGATTACACATGGTCTGTGGTTGCGAGGCCGGTTGAACGTACTGCCAAATTCTCTAAAATGATGTTGGAGGTGGCTTATGGTAGAGAAATTAACATTTAAGTTCTCTGGCAACAGCTCTGGTGGACATTCCTGCAGTCAGCATGCCAATTCCATCTGTGACATTGTGTTGTGTGACAAAACTGCACATTTTAGAACAGACTTTTATTGTCCCCAACACAAGATGCACCTGTGTAATGATCGTGCTGTTTAATGAGCTTCTTGATATGCCACACCTGTCAGGTGGATGGATTATTTTGGCAAAGGAGAAATGCTCATTAACAGGGGTGTAAACAAATTTGTGCACAAAATTTGAGAGAAATAAGCTTTTTGTGCCTATAGAAAATGTCTGATCTTTTATTTCAACTCATGAAACATGGGAGCAACATGTTTTATGTTTTTGTTCAATGTATGTATACTGTAATTACACTCCATTGTATTTTGATCTTTGTTATCTCTGCCATATACAAACGGTATATCAGCAAAATGTGATGTCTCTGACCATATAGTGTTGAAATAGTCATTACATTAGACTAGATGAGTATAGCAGACCAGTTAAATAGTCATTACACTAGACTAGATGAGTATAGCAGACCAGTTAAATAGTCATTACACTAGACTAGAGGAGTATAGCAGACCAGTTAAATAGTCATTACACTAGACTAGATGAGTATAGCAGACCAGTTAAATAGTCATTACACTAGACTAGATGAGTATAGCAGACCAGTTAAATAGTCATTACACTAGACTAGAGGAGTATAGCAGACCAGTTAAATAGTCATTACACTAGACTAGAGGAGTATAGCAGACCACTAGAGTGTACCAGACCAGTATAACGTCTTAACTCGATGCTCTCTTAGACTGGAATATGATTGATTGCTGCCTTGAAGTGATTAAATGACTGATTGATGCTGTGACATATTTGATCAGTCTCACTGTTTGTGTCCCAAATACCACCCTATTCCCTATATAGTGCCCTACTTTTGAGGGCCCATAGGGCTGTAATGAAAAGTAGTGCACTATATAAGGAATATGGTGTCATTTGGTATGAATGTTCCCACTGTCTTGCAAAGATGAGTTACTCAATTATCTTCGGGCCCGCAGCGAGCTTAAAAAATGTACCAGTCTACTGAAGTCATATTATTGTTTCTCCTGCCACCCTGCAGCCCACTGCTGGCTTGTCTCTGAAGCTAACCCAGGTTGGTCCCTGGATAACAGACCAGATGCTGCTGGAAGTGGCCTAAAATAAATATCCCAGTGATTGGGGACATTGGCCTGTGTAGGGTGCTGTCTTTCGGATGGGACATTAAACGGTCTCTCTGCGGTCACTAAAGATCCCATGGCACTTATCGTAAGAGAAGGGGTGTTAACCCCGGTGTCCTGGCTAAATTCCCAATCTGGCCCTCATACCATCATGGCCACCTAATCATGTCCAGCTTCCAATTTGCTCATTCATTCACTCCCCTCTCCCCTGTAACTATTCCCCAGGTCGTTGCTGTAAATGAGAATGTGTTCTCAGTCAACTTAACTGGTAAAATGATGGTTAAATAAAATGGAGAAGAATTCTCTACCAAAGCTCTTCATTTCTTTTTAACTAGTTTTACACTACGTACCTGAACAATGAATTTCAATTTGTTGATCAAAGATAATTCTTTAGTTAAGGTTTTGTATTTGAAGCTAAATGTACGTTTTGTGAGTTGACATTTAAACCAAGCTTTCATATTTATTTTCAAGTATTAATAAAATAATTGTTTGTACTTAATGTTTCATTTGTGAGCTTTTTGTATCAGTTGTGGACTAGTCTCATTGCGTATGCACTGAACAATGCTGTTACTGATAACCTAAAGACCAGATATCTGAGTGACAACTTCCATCAATGAGTAGGGGAGACTGAGGGCAATTGTAAACGTGTATTTTGCTCAAAGACCCCTTGAACTAGGCCAGTCATGTTTTTATCATTTGGCTGCTTGGCTCATGCAACACTGCGTTACAGTTGTCTCCAACCCAGCAGCCATGACAATGTGCCTCGCAAGAGACTACAATAGTGCCATGTCAATAACCATGTTTCTGTCACATGGTGGAAAAGTGACAGGTTCTTTTGGATCTGGGTTGAGCAGGCTGAGTGTAGTTGAGACCATAAAAAAAAAAGGGAAAAAATAGTATTTTTCAAATGTTTAATAAGTATAAGGCATGGTTCCATTAGGTTTAGAATGTACTTTTCCTCTTTCTAGTTAGTGACCATTCTCTGGCTCAGGAACTTATTTGAAACCATTACAATTTTTTAAAACCAAAAACACAGGAACCAAAAAGGGGGCACAGGAGGCGATGCAGACCAGGAGGCAGGCATCTATTTCATTTAAAGTTTATATCACAATCCACCGTAGCCATGTGCTCTCTACAAACAGGGCTCCACTATTCCTCTGGACTGCATCACTTCCTGTGGGCGGCCACCTAGAACACAGAGGGAGGGGTTTAAATACAAGTAGGAACATACTATTTAACCAATGAGATTGCTTCCTGCATTTACCTCATTATTAGTCACACCTGCGAGCATGTGACATTTCCATCCACAGTTTCTAAGCGAGTAAAGTCATACCAAATAAAAAGAAACCACTACAGCTGTGATGGAAACAGGAAGTTTCGGTACAACTTTTATAAATGTTAGTTCGACATGATGGGTTATTTTTGTAGGTAAAATGGTGGTGGAAGCACCTTTTTATGCGCAAATAATATCAATTTTATCTAAGTAAACTTGGAGTCACGCGATGATATCATGTGTGGTCCTCCCACCGACTCAGGAACAGGGCAACCATACAGTTTATTAGGCTACAGATTAAATAAATTAAGAACTTCACAGGGTGGTGAAAGCGCACGGTGATGAGCTTGATGCTGCTTTCCAATACATATCTAGGGTCTTATTCTGGTGACATGATGATCGATGCTTGACTGCAGTTTGACAAATACAAATATTCTGGCTCTTATCCATAATAATCTCATAATGTAGACTATCCTACAGTACCCGCACTGTATCTGCGAGCTGTTGGCTAGAGTGCATGTGCCAAGACCAAGTAGGCACATTTTGCTATTTAATGCAACAGTTTTTGTGACAAAACTATCAGTGACTTTAAAATGCGATGGAAACACATTCAACTTAAGATTTTTATTCGGTACATGAGAACTTAAGCGAAAAAGTAAATTTTGTGTGCACTATGGCATCACGCACTGAATTTTATCGGCAACAAGTCAGTTGGTGGAAACATCACTCTTGGGAAAATGTGTATATTTTCTTTATGCAGATTTTAGAATATTGGCATGAAAATCTGTCGCCAATTGGATGGTAACCTAGCTACTGTTTAACCAACATATAGTCTTGAGAAATAATGCTAGTTTGAATTCTTGGACAGTAATGCTCAGGACAGTATAAGAAAAATGCAGCCGGTGGAAAAACAACTTTCATTTGCACCTAAACAAGCAAATAGTGAGATATTTGATAGAAACTTTTCAAGCAGGGAGAGAACCTAAATGGATGTACTGAGTGAGTTTCATCACTCTGTCTGGTTTCTGTTTGGAGAAACTCAAGGTGTTCCATCTTCCCCCTGTTACAGTTGCCCCCCCGCCTCCCCTAGTCAATGTGAGGAGGTAATGGTTATATAATATACCTACTGTATATGTATAACTATTTCCAGTTAAGTTTGTCATTTTTCATCAAAGTTTTACACACACTGCCACAGCCACTGCTGGCATCAATAGAAGTTTGAGTAGAGAGAGATTCTCAATGTTGGAAAACAATGTACTGTACATGCTAATTATTAGAGTGGTAACCTGATACCAGTGTTGAGATCAGCAGGGGCTCACTTCTCCTAACACGCTCAACACCAGGCTGGGAGTGGGACAGTACACTCCACCAGACCGGCTGGGAGTGGGACAGTACACTCCACCAGACCAGCTGGGAGTGGGACAGTACACTCCACCAGACCAGCTGTGGGCTGGGAGTGGGACAGTACACTCCAACAGACCAGCTGGGAGTGGGACAGTACACTCCACCAGGGCAGCTGTGGGCTGGGAGTGGGACAGTACACTCCACCAGGCCAGCTGGGAGTGGGACAATACACTCCACTAGGCCAGCTGTGGGCTAGGAGTGGGACAGTACACTCCACCAGACCAGCTGTGGGCTGGGAGTGGGACAGTACACTCCACCAGACCAGCTGGGAGTGGGACAGTACACTCCACCAGGCCAGCTGTGGGCTGGTAGTGGGGCAGTAGACTCCACCAGGCCAGCTGTGGGCTGGGAGTGGGGCAGTACACTCCACCAGGCCAGCTGTGGGCTGGGAGTGGGACAGTACACTCCACCAGGCTAGCTGTGGGCTGGGAGTGGGACAGTACACTCCACCAGGGCAGCTTGTGGGCTGGGAGTGGGACAATACACTCCACCAGACCAGCTGTGGGCTGGGAGTGGGACAGTACACTCCACCAGACCAGCTGTGGGCTGGGAGTGGGACAGTACACTCCACCAGACCAGCTGGGAGTGGGACAGTACACTCCACCAGGCCAGCAGTGGCTGGCAGTGGGGCAGTAGACTCCACCAGGCCAGCTGTGGGCTGGGAGTGGGGCAGTACACTCCACCAGGCCAGCTGTGGGCTGGGAGTGGGACAGTACACTCCACCAGGCCAGCTGGGAGCTGGGAGTGGGACAGTACACTCCACCAGACCAGCTGTGGGCTAGGAGTGGGACAGTACACTCCACCAGGCCAGCTGTGGGCTGGGAGTGGGACAGTACACTCCACCAGACCAGCTGTGTACTGGGAGTGGGACAGTATACTCCACCAGGCCAGCTGGGAGTGGGACAGTACACTCCACCAGACCAGCTGGGAGTGGGACAGTACACTCCACCAGGGCAGCTGTGGGCTGGGAGTGGGACAGTACACTCCACCAGACAAGCTGTGGGCTGGGAGTGGGACAGTATACTCCACCAGGCCAGCTGTGGGCTGGGAGTGGGACAGTACATTCCACCAGGGCAGCTGTGGGCTGGGAGTGGGACAGTACACTCCACCAGACCAGCTGTGGGCTGGGAGTGGGACAGTACACTCCACCAGGGCAGCTGGGAGTGGGACAGTACACTCCGCCTGACCAGCTGAGAGTGGGACAGTACACTCCACCAGGCCAGCTGGGAGTGGGACAGTACACTCCACCAGACCAGCTGAGGGGTGGGAGTGGGACAGTACACTCCACCAGGCCAGCTGGGAGTGGGACAGTACACTCCACCAGGCCAGCTTGTGGGCTGGGAGTGGGACAGTACACTCCACCAGACCAGCTGTGGGCTAGGAGTGGGACAGTACACTCCACCAGACCAGCTGGGAGTGGGACAGTACACTCCACCAGGCCAGCTGGGAGTGGGACAGTACACTCCACCAGACCAGCTGTGGGCTGGGAGTGGGACAGTACACTCCACCAGACCAGCTGTGGTCTGGGAGTGGGACAGTACACTCCACCAGACCAGCTGTGGGCTTCATGTGGGACAGTACACTCCACCAGGGCAGCTTGTGGGCTGGGAGTGGGACAGTACACTCCACCAGGCCAGCTTGTGGCTGGGAGTGGGACAGTACACTCCACCAGGCCAGCTGTGGGCTGGGAGTGGGAAAGTACACGCCACCAGGCCAGCTGGGAGTGGGACAGTACACGCCACCAGGCCAGCTGGGAGTGGGACAGTACACGCCACCAGACCAGCTGTGGGCTGGGAGTGGGAGAGTACACTCCACCAGACCAGCTGGGAGTGGGACAGTACACTCCGCCAGGCCACCTGGGAGTGGGACAGTACACGCCACCAGACCAGCTGTGGGCTGGGAGTGGGACAGTACACGCCACCAGACCAGCTGTGGGCTTGGAGTGGGACACTACATTCCACCAGGCCAGCTGGGAGTGGGACAGTACACTCCACCAGACCAGCTGGGAGTGGGACAGTACACTCCACCAGGCCAGCTGGGAGTGGGACAGTACACTCCGCCAGACCAGCTGTGGGCTGGGAGTGGGACAGTACACTCCACCAGACCAGCTGTGGGCTGGGAGTGGGACAGTACACTCCACCAGACCAGCTTGTGGGCTGGGAGTGGGACAGTACACTCCACCAGACCAGCTCTGGGCTGGGAGTGGGACAGTACACTCCACCAGACCAGCTGTGGGCTGGGAGTGGGACAGTACACTCCACCAGACCAGCTGTGGGCTGGGAGTGGGACAGTACACTCCACCAGCACCAGGGCAGCTTGTGGGCTGAGAGTTGGACAGTACACTCCACCAGGCCAGCTTGTGGCTGGGAGTGGGACAGTACACTCCACCAGGCCAGCTGTGGGCTGGGAGTGGGACAGTACACTCCACCAGACCAGCTGGGAGTGGGACAGTACACTCCACCAGGCCAGCTGGGAGTGGGACAGTACACTCCACCAGACCAGCTGTGGGCTGGGAGTGGGACAGTACACACCACCAGGCCAGCTGGGAGTGGGACAGTACACACCACCAGACCAGCTGTGGGCTGGGAGTGGGACAGTACAATCCACCAGACCAGCTGGGAGTGGGACAGTACACTCCGCCAGGCCAGCTGGGAGTGGGACAGTACACTCCACCAGACCAGCTGTGGGCTGGGAGTGGGACAGTACACTCCACCAGAACAGCTGGGAGTGGGACAGTACACTCCGCCAGACCAGCTGTGGGCTGGGAGTGGTACAGTACACTCCACCAGACCAGCTGTGGGCTGGGAGTGGGACAGTACACTCCACCAGACCAGCTGTGGGCTGGGAGTGGGACATTACACTCCACCAGACCAGCTGTGGGCTGGGAGTGGGACAGTACACTCCACCAGGCCAGCTGGGAGTGGGACAGTACACTCCACCAGACCAGCTGTGGGCTGGGAGTGGGACAGTACACTCCACCAGGCCAGCTGGGAGTGGGACAGTACACTCCACCAGGCCAGCTGGGAGTGGGACAGTACACTCCACCAGGCCAGCTGGGAGTGGGACAGTACACTCCACCAGGCCAGCTGTGGGCTGGGAGTGGGACAGTACACTCTACCAGACCAGCTGGGAGTGGGACAGTACACTCCACCAGGCCAGCTGGGAGTGGGACAGTACACTCCACCAGGCCAGCTGGGAGTGGGACAGTACACTCCACCAGACCAGCTGGGAGTGGGACAGTACACTCCACCAGGCCAGCTGGGAGTGGGACAGTACACTCCACCAGGCCAGCTTGTGGGCTGGGAGTGGGACAGTACACTCCACCAGACCAGCTGTGGGCTGGGACAGTACACTCCACCAGACCAGCTGGGAGTTGGACAGTACACTCCACCAGACCAGTTTGGAGTGGGACAGTACACTCCACCAGACCAGCTGGGAGTGGGACAGTACACTCCACCAGGCCAGCTGGGAGTGGGACAGTACACTCCACCAGGCCAGCTGGGAGTGGGACAGTACACTCCACCAGGCCAGCTTGTGGGCTGGGAGTGGGACAGTACACTCCACCAGACCAGCTGTGGGCTGGGACAGTACACTCCACCAGACCAGCTGGGAGTTGGACAGTACACTCCACCAGACCAGTTGGGAGTGGGACAGTACACTCCACCAGACCAGCTGGGAGTGGGACAGTACACTCCACCAGGCCAGCTGGGAGTGGGACAGTACACTCCACCAGGCCAGCTGGGAGTGGGACAGTACACTCCACCAGACCAGCTGTGGGCTGGGAGTGGGACAGTACACTCCACCAGGCCAGCTGGGAGTGGGACAGTACACTCCACCAGGCCAGCTGTGGGCTGGGAGTGGGACAGTACACTCCACCAGGCCAGCTGGGAGTGGGACAGTACACTCCACCAGGGCAGCTGTTGGCTGGGAGTGGGACAGTACACTCCACCAGACCAGCTGGGAGTGGGACAGTACACTCCACCAGGGCAGCTGTGGGCTGGGAATGGGACAGTACACTCCACCAGACCAGCTGGGAGTGGGACAGTACACTCCACCAGGCCAGCTGTTGGCTGGGAGTGGGACAGTACACTCCACCAGACCAGCAGTGGGCTGGGAGTGGGACAGTACACTCCACCAGGCCAGCTGGGAGTGGGACAGTACACTCCACCAGGCCAGCTGGGAGTGGGACAGTACACTCCACCAGACCAGCTGGGAGTGGGACAGTACACTCCACCAGGCCAGCTGTGGGCTGGGAGTGGGACAGTACACTCCACCATGGCAGCTTTTGGGCTGGGAGTGGGACAGTACACTGAGTTCTCCAATGAAAGAGAGGAGGAGGAGGAGGAGGAGGAGAGTAAAAAAGAGAGAGAGAAACCTCTGGGTACAACATGTTCTAGAGAATGGAAGCCATACATTTAGTCCATCAGTCAGTCATAGAGGCACCTGAACTAAAACTCAACAGCCCAAAAGTCACTCCAGTACATTTAAACAAGCACATTTTCAGCAGCCAGCCAGTCAGCCAGCCAGGCAGTCAGGCAGTATCCATGAAGTCACCCTCTTACAGTGGGGAAAAAAAGTATTTAGTCAGCCACCAATTGTGCAAGTTCTCCCACTTCAAAAGATGAGAGAGGCCTGTAATTTTCATCATAGGTACACGTCAACTATGACAGACAAATTGAGAATCCAGAAAATCACATTGTAGGATTTTTAATGAATTTATTTGCAAATTATGGTGGAAAATAAGTATTTGGTCACCTACAAACAAGCAAGATTCTGGCTCTCACAGACCTGTAACTTCTTCTTTAAGAGGCTCCTCTGTCCTCCACTCGTTACCTGTATTAATGGCACCTGTTTGAACTTGTTATCAGTATAAAAGACACCTGTCCACAACCTCAAACAATCACACTCCAAACTCCACTATGGCCAAGACCAAAGAGCTGTCAAAGGACACCAGAAACAAAATTGTAGACCTGCACCAGGCTGGGAAGACTGAATCTGCAATAGGTAAGCAGCTTGGTTTGAAGAAATCAACTGTGGGAGCAATTATTAAGAAATGGAAGACATACAAGACCACTGATAATCTCCCTCGATCTGGGGCTCCACGCAAGATCTCACCCCGTGGGGTCAAAATGATCACAAGAACGGTGAGCAAAAATCCCAGAACCACACAGGGGGACCTAGTGAATGACCTGCAGAGAGCTGGGACCAAAGTAACAAAGCCTACCATCAGTAACACACTACGCCGCCAGGGACTCAAATCCTGCAGTGCCAGACGTGTCCCCCTGCTTAAGCCAGTACATGTCCAGGCCCATCTGAAGTTTGCTAGAGTGCATTTGGATGATCCAGAAGAGGATTGGGAGAATGTCATATGGTCAGATGAAACCAAAATAGAACTTTTTTGGTAAAAACTCAACTCGTCGTGTTTGGAGGACAAAGAATGCTGAGTTGCATTCAAAGAACACCATACCTACTGTGAAGCATGGGGGTGGAAACATCATGCTTTGGGGCTGTTTTTCTTCAAAGGGACCAGGACGACTGATCCGTGTAAAGGAAAGAATGAATGGGGCCATGTATCGTGAGATTTTGAGTGAAAACCTCCTTCCATCAGCAAGAGCATTGAAGATGAAACGTTCAGCATGACAATGATCCCAAACACACCGCCTGGGCAACGAAGGAGTGGCTTCGTAAGAAGCATTTCAAGGTCCTGGAGTGGTCTAGCCAGTCTCCAGATCTCAACCCCATAGAAAATCTTTGGAGGGAGTTGAAAGTCCATGTTGCCCAGCGACAGCCCCAAAACATCACTGCTCTAGAGGAGATCTGCATGGAGGAATGGGCCAAAATACCAGCAACAGTGTGTGAAAACCTTGTGAAGACTTACAGAAAACGTTTGACCTGTGTCATTGCCAACAAAGGGTATATAACAAAGTATTGAGAAACTTTTGTTATTGACCAAATACTTATTTTCCACCATAATTTGCAAATAAATTCATAAAAAATCCTACAATGTGATTTTCTGGATTTTTTTTCCTCATTTTGTCTGTCATAGTTGACGTGTACCTATGATGAAAATTACAGGCCTCTCTCATCTTTTTAAGTGGGAGAACTTGCACAATTGGTGGCTGACTAAATACTTTTTTCCCCCACTGTATGTACCACACAACAACATAACTTTGACTCTGTGGTGTTGGACTCTGTGGTGTTGGACTCTGTGGTGTTGGACAGCTTACAGTATGGACTGAACGTTTGGAGTTTCAATTCACTCAATTCATTGAAATGCATTGACATTCCAATTCAAAAGTAGAAATGTGTAATTTATTTATTTTCAATGGGGATTTTTCCATTCTTGCATTGGAATGTTCTGGAATTGACCCTAACCCTGCAGTTCATACCAGTCGTCTACACACTGAGCATTCCACAGGGATGCTGGCCCATGTTGACTCCAATGCTTCCCACAGTTGTGTCAAGTTGGCTGGATGTCGTTTGGGTGGTGGACTATTCTTGATACACATGGGAAACTGTTGAGCATGAAAAACCCAGCAGCGTTACAGTTCTTGACACACTCAAACCAGTGCGCCTGGCACCTACTGCCATACCCTGTTCAAAGGCACTTTCATATTTTGTCTTGCCCATTCACCCTCTGAATGGCACACATACACAATCCATGTCTCAGTTGTCTCAAGGCTTACAAAATAATTATTTAACCTGTCTCCTCCCCTTCACCTACACTGATTTGAAGTGGAGTTAACAAGTGACATCAAAAAGGGACCATAGCTTTCACCTGGATTCACCTGGTCAGTCTAGGTCAAGGAAAGAGCAGGTGTTCTTAATGTTTTGTCCACTCAGTGTGTGTTAACATAACATAATGAGCTAGCTGAGCGATCCCAGTCTTCTGTAAGATATTCTCTGATGTCTGGCTGACGGTCGGGTGTGTTAGGGTCAGGAGGAAGTATCTATCTTACTGCTCCTGTCCCTGCTGTCTAATCACCAGGGCACTGGGACGACCTCTGGCTGTGTCCCAAATAGCACCCTATGTCCTGTTGTATTCAGTTTCCATGGGAATAGGGTAAAGCTGCACGCTCATGGCTTTGATGATACATGTTATAACCAACGTTTAGACAGCAAGCTGCCTTCCACAGGATTTCATCATGATATGGTGGGGGCCAGGTTTCAGATTTTCAACGTTTAGACAGCAAGCTGCCTTCCACAGGATTTCGTCATGATATGGTGGGGGCCAGGTTTCTGATTTTCAACGTTTAGACAGCAAGCTGCCTTCCACAGGATTTCGTCATGATATGGTGGGGGCCAGGTTTCTGATTTTCAACGTTTAGATGGCAAGCTGCCTTCCACAGGGTTTTCATCATGATATGGTGGGGGCCAGATTTTTGATTTTCATTGATTAGATCCAAAGTGTGCAGTGCCAATCAATCATTGTCAGGATAGAATGTACAGTGAACCTGTAGATGATGGTAGTCTGGGTTATCTTTCTCAGCTGCTGTAGAGACCTGAGGAAATAGATGGTGAACGGGAAGGCTTATGGCCAGGTTTCAGATTTTCAACAATTTGATCCAATTTGATGATTTTGAAAGATAACCAATTCAATACATTGAAATGGGGGGAAAAAATATTAATTTGACAAAGGTAAAAAAGCCCTTTAGGCTACACATATCATAATGTAAACAGGTGAACAGCTCATTTGAATAACTTTTTGTTGAATTCATCAATTAAAGTTTTAAGAAAGGGTAGCCTATGGATGCAGGGTGAAGATATCATAATTTATTAAGGTGATCATTTGTGTTAAATGCTAACTAAATGGAATATGTCTCATTGTTGAAGACAGTCCACAGTCTGTTATTAGGACATTTCTTTGTGGGACTTTGGTGCAGTTTGCACTCAAACTTTTCCTCTTGAAAATAAACGCTCTTACCCCACCTAGTGGTAGAGTTGGGTAATAAACCCTATTTCATTGTGTGATTCAGGTTCCATGCTGTTTTCTCAATATTTGAGAAATTATTTTGATTATATAGATGATGATCATGGTGAGGATGATGAATAGAATGATACAATGAAGAGGATGATGATGATGATGATGATAATGATAATTGTATCCATAGGATAATAACACATAGAGTTAATGCAAAGTAATGCACAGAATTTGGCCTTCAGTTGCCCCCTCAAAAATGTCTTGTTTCCCACCTTGTGAATGTTTAGTGTATAAACCTCACCACGTCCCCTCTGAGGATGCTGACTGACTCCAGCACTTCCTGGTTCTGTCAGCAGCTTTGCTGTTCTCTGCAGTGATAGGTCCATCTGACATGAATGTGTGTCAGATGGCCAGTGACAATACCGCTACTACTAGTGCTGTGTGTGTGTGTGTGTGTGTGTGTGTGTGTGTGTATGTGTGTGTGTGTGTGTGTGTGTGTGAGAGAGTGGGAGTGTGAGTGTGTGTGTGTGTGTGAGTGTGTGAGAGAGAGAGAGAGCAAGACAGATAGAGAAAGAGGGGAAAAGGAGGTCAGGCCAAACCAAATAAAGCCGTAGGTGCTGCTGGGAGAGGAGTGCCTGTTAGCATGCATCTGGAGGTTCAGGGTTGGCTACTGTCTGGGTCTCAGCAGACCAGACCACAGGCTCTATATTGATCTAGTGTTTCATAGATTTATTGATTTATTGGACTGGGACAGGGATTGGAACATCCCTGAGGTGACAGGCCATCATGCCCAGGATAGACGTGGATGTGAAGCTGGACTTTAAAGATGTCCTGTTCAGACCCAAGAGAAGCAGCCTGAAGAGCAGGTTAGAGGTAAGGAGAGGATGGGGTATTATAAACCAGCCTTTACAGCTGCTGCTGCTGCTGCTGCTGCTGTTGTTGTTGTAGATGTCTAATGAGTTTTATCTTGTTAGCACAGAAAAGAGAGAGGTGGAGTCATGGTGGACACCCTATGCTCCCAAGGGGGCCAAGAGCATTAAGTCTTATGTACAATGTTCAAATGTGTGTTGAATCAGAAATGACAGCTGTGTTGGGTTGGTCAGTTGTGGAGGGTCAGTGGTGAAAAGAGGTGAAAGAGATAGGATACCATAGGATTACATATAGAACTGGTGATATAGAGGATCTCTGTGTAGGAAGTACTCTTATTGTTCCTTAGCTTGCTACAGCAGAACACAGTAACCTCCCCTGTGTGTGTGGAGGTCACCTTCCCTTAGCAGGGCTGGTATGTGTGTGTGTATGTGCGTGCGCCTGTGCGTGCATGCTTGTGTGTGTGTTTGACTCTGCATACTGGTCTGTGTGTGTGTGTGTGTGTATACGTCAACGTGTGTGTGTCTGTTTGTGCCTTCTCCCACTGTCTGCCTGGCACTGACATCTTTCCCTCCCTACAGACCTGAGGTTTATTATGATAACAGTGTTCACAATGTTTCTGTCTGGCTAGCACCTGTCAACACCTATACCGCTATGTGATGTCATGAGAGACATGACATGGCATGATATGAGACATGAAATGGCATGATATGAGACATGAAATAGCATGATATGAGACATGAAATGGCATGATATGACACACAAAATGGCATGATATGAGACACGAAATGGCATGATATGACACACAAAATGTCATGATATGACACACGAAATGGCATGATATGACACACGAAATGGCATGATATGAGACATGAAATGGCATGATATGAGACATGAAATGGCATGATATGACACATGAAATGGCATGATATGAGACAGGAAATGGCATGATATGAGACATGAAATGGCATGATATGAGACATGAAATGGCATGATATGAGACATGAAATGGCATGATATGAAACATGACATGGCATGATATGAGACATGAAATGGCATGATATGACACATGAAATGGCATGATATGACACATGAAATGGCATGATATGAGACATGAAATGGCATGATATGAGACATGAAATGGCATGATATGAGACATGACATGGCATGATATGAGACATGAAATGGCATGATATGAGACATGAAATGGCATGATATGAGACATGAAATGGCATGATATGAGACATGAAATGGTATGATATGACACATGAAATGGCATGATATGAGACATGAAATGGCATGATATGACACATGAAATGGCATGATATGACACACGAAATGGCATGATTGTCACGCCCTGACTCAGGGGACGCTTATATGTTGAGTCAGGGTGTGTATATTCTATGTTGTGTAGTTCTATGTTTTCATTCTAGTATGGGTATTTCTATGTTGGCCGGTGTGGTTCCCAATCAGAGGCAGCTGTCGCTCGTTGTCTCTGATTGGGGACCATACTTAGGCAGCCTATTGGCACTATTGAGTTGTGGGATCTTGTTCCGTGTGAGGTATGTTGTTTGTGTACCTTGGACTTCACGTTTCGTTTAGTTTGTTGTTTATTCGGTTCAAATTAACATGTATGCATATCACGCTGCACCTTGGTCTGACCCGTCTATGAACGAACGCGACAGAAGATCCCACCAAACAAGGACCAAGCAGCGTGCCCAGAAGGAGCAAACGCCGGGGATTCAACGGGAGGTAACTTTAGTAGATGTCCTCCTCGGTTGGGGGAGAATTACTGAGGAGGAGGCCGTCCGTTATCGGGAGGCGATGAAGGTTGATGCCCAGGTAGGAGAGGAGAAACGGCGCCAACCGTGCCGACGACGGAGACCCGAGAGGCAACCCCAAGAACATTTTTTGGGGGCACACGGGGTGGATGACGAGGCAGCAGGAGGCCGTGGAAGGGCGAATCTGCAGGTTAGGAGAGGAGGCCACCATGTTACGGGGGCTATAGGTTCAGAGGGAGCAGGAGTTATTCGGTCAGAGGGAGGCGCTACAGGAGGCTAAAAGGGAGAAGGAAAGTGTAGAGGCACGGCGAGAGGAGCTGGTTAGGCAGCAGGGGGTTAATAAAGGAACCCAGTCCCGCTCCTCGCACCAAGCAAGTGGTGCGTGTCGCCAGTCCGGTCCGGCCCGTTCCTGCTCCCCGCACTAAGCCAGTGGTGCGTGTTCCCAGTACGGCCCGACCCGTTCCTGCTCCTCGCACCAAGCCAGTGGTGCGCGTCGCCAGCCCGGTCTGGCCCGTTCCTGCTCCCCGCACTAAGCCAGTGGTGCGCGTCGCCAGCCCGGCCCGGTCTGTTCCTGCTCCTCGCACCAAGCCAGTGGTGCGCGTCGCCAGCCCGGCCCGGCCTGTTCCTGCTCCTCGCACCAAGCCAGTGGTGCGCGTCGCCAGCCCGGCCCGTTCCTGTTCCTGCTCCTCGCACCAAGACAGTGGTGCGCGTCGCCAGCCCGGTCCGGCCCGTTCCTGCTCCCCGCACTAAGCCAGTGGTGCGTGTTCCCAGTACGGCCCGACCCGTTCCTGCTCCTCGCACCAAGCCAGTGGTGCGCGTCGCCAGCCCGGTCCGGCCCGTTCCTGCTCCCCGCACTAAGCCAGTGGTGCGCGTCGCCAGCCCGGCCCGGTCTGTTCCTGCTCCTCGCACCAAGCCAGTGGTGCGCGTCGCCAGCCCGGCCCGGCCTGTTCCTGCTCCTCGCACCAAGCCAGTGGTGCGCGTCGCCAGCCCGGCCCGTTCCTGTTCCTGCTCCTCGCACCAAGACAGTGGTGCGCGTCGCCAGCCCGGTCCGGCCCGTTCCTGCTCCCCGCACTAAGCCAGTGGTGCGCGTCGCCAGCCCGGCCCGGCCTGTTCCTGCTCCTCGCACCAAGCCAGTGGTGCGCGTCGCCAGCCCGGCCCGGCCTGTTCCTGCTCCGCACACCAAGCCAGTGGTGCGCGTCGCCAGACCGGCCTGTTCCTGCTCCTCGCACCAAGCCAGTGGTGCGCGTCGCCAGTCCGGTCCGGCCCGTGCCTGCTCCTCTCCAGGTTCGGGGTCTCCCACACCAGGGTCCAGACTGGGCCTGGCGTATCGTGGGAGGAAGGAGAGGGGAAGCAGCGCGCCGAGGTCTAGACCAGACCAGGGGCGCAACAGGGAGGCGAAGAGTGAGAGGTCGTCACGCCCTGAGCCGGATCCGCCTCCGAGGCGGAATGCCCACCCGGCCCCTACCCTGTTATGCTTATGTTGTGCGGTCGGAGTCCGCACCTTTGGGGGGGGGTACTGTCACGCCCTGACTCAGGGGACGCTTATATGTTGAGTCAGGGTGTGTATATTCTATGTTGTGTAGTTCTATGTTTTCATCTAGTATGGGTATTTCTATGTTGGCCGGTGTGGTTCCCAATCAGAGGCAGCTGTCGCTCGTTGTCTCTGATTGGGGACCATACTTAGGCAGCCTATTGGCACTATTGAGTTGTGGGATCTTGTTCCGTGTGAGGTATGTTGTTTGTGTACCTTGGACTTCACGTTTCGTTTAGTTTGTTGTTTATTCGGTTCAAATAAACATGTATGCATATCACGCTGCGCCTTGGTCTGACCCGTCTATGAACGAACGTGACAATGATATGAGACATGAAATGGCATGATATGACACACGAAATGGCATGATATGACACATGAAATGGCATGATATGGGACACGAAATGGCATGATGTGAGACATGAATGGCATGATATGATACATGACACACTGTGTTAAACGCTAACAAAATGGAATATGCCTCATTTTTTAGAACAATCCAGTCTATGTGTGTGTGTGTGTGTGTGTGTGTGTGTGTAACTAGTTCCACAGCCTTTTTTTCAGGTAAGATGCCAAAAATCATAATTTATAGTTGAATGAATATATGAGACCAATTAAGCAAACCCATCATTTTAAGTTGACTGAAGAGTTTGCCTACGTTTTCTCATATTGTAGCTAGGTTTGGGCCAACTAAACATGTTAAGTTCAGGTAACACTTTGACCGATGAGTTGAGTAAACTAAAACAAGGCTGTGGAACCAGTTACTGAATAATGATTGGTTGAAACAACTAGATTTGTGGGTGTTAATTTTATTTATTTATTTTTTGTTTTTTTTTACAGTGTATGACATGAGAGAGTCAGGCTTGCACCATATTCCCAAATGGCACCCGATTCCCTATATAGTTCTCTACTTTTGACCAGGGCCCATATGGGACACTGAGTGTGACACTGAGTGGGCGTCCCAAATGGTACCCTATTCTCTATATAATGCACCATAGGGCTCTCAAAAGTAGTGTACTATGTAGGGAATAGGGTGTCATTTGGGACGCAGACAGAGACACAATCTATTCTGTCCTACATCTGAAGCTCTATTTGCATCTTTTTTTATGGGGAACCTAGGCAGGCTGAGGCTCAGGCTGATTCATGATGAACCCAGGCAGGCTGAGGCTCAGGCTGATTCATGATGAACCCAGGCAGGCTGAGGCTCAGGCTGATTTATGATGAACCCAGGCAGGCTGAGGCTCAGGCTGTTTCATGATGAACCCAGGCAGGCTGAGGCTCAGGCTGACTCATGATGAACCCAGGCAGGCTGAGGCTCAGGCTGACTCATGATGAAATCAGGCAGGCTGAGGTTCAGGCTGATTCAGGTTGATTCATGGTGAACCCAGGCAGGCTGAGGCTCAGGCTGATTCATGGTGAATCTAGGCAGGCTGAGGCTCAACCTGATTCATGATGAACCCAGGCATGCTGAGGAAACAATGAGACATCATCATCAGAGGATTGAGATCAAGGCCTTTTTTAATGTGTCGTTTTACTGTAGTTGACACAATATTATGCTTTCATACATCCACTACCAGCCATTGGTTTGTTGATTAGTCATTTAATTAGATTGAAGGATGGAGAATAGGTTATTTGTTGCCACCATTGTCATTAATTTGACCCCTGATGGAGAGACGTCTCGGGGAGAAATAAGAACATATGTTGTTGTTTTTTAAATCTACTTCCATACCAGTGTTCTAACATCTTTAAACCCTAAAACATGATCCAAGTTTCAATATAGGCCATCACTCTGGGGCAAATCCAGCAAACATAACCTGTATGTTATGCATTACCACAACTTAACTAGTCATTCCAATTCGGTCATGTTATGTCAACTGTCCTGACATTAGGCAGTATACCCACAACTCCTAATGCTAAATGTCTGTGTAGTTTCCTCTTTCATTCTTACTTTTTATGATGTGCATTTGTGCCTTTTGATGTTTTGATAGGCGTTTGTGAATACAATTTGAGATTTATTGGCTTGTGTCCCAAATGGCACCCTATTCCCTACGTAGCGCACTACCTTTGACCAGGATTCATAGCGCTCTGATCAACAGTAGTGCACTATATAGGGAATAGGGTGCCATTTGGGACACACTATGATTATTTATTGTTACTGTGCTCCCCTCCTCACAGGTGGACCTACAGAGGACGTTCACGTTCCGTAATTCCAAGCAGAGTTACCATGGCATCCCCATCATTGCTGCCAACATGGACACCACGGGCACCTTTGAGATGGCACACGTCCTCAGCAAGGTAAGCGCTGTACCGTTTGGGGTTGTGCATCCCAAATGGCACCCGATTCCCTATATAGTGCACTACTTTTGACCAGAGCACTATGGGACGCAAATAGCACCCTATTCTCAAATAGCACCCTATTCCCAAATGGCACTCTATTCCCAAATAGCACCCTATTCCCAAATGGCACCCTATTCCCAAATGGCACCCTATTCCCAAATGTCACTCTATTCCAAAATGGCACCCTATTCCCAAATGGCACCATATTCCCAAATGGCATCCTATTCCCAAATGGCACCCTATTCCTAAATGTCACTCTATTCCCAAATGGCACCCTATTCCCACAGGGCCCTGGTCAGTAGTAGTACACTATATAGTCAATAGGGTGCCATTTGAGACACACACCTGGTGTTGTCATCAGAAACACTGCTGGACACATGCCATGGTAAGGGTCAGGGAGTTTTTTACTGACCACATGATCAGACCAGGAGAAACTCCAGTAGTTCTGTTGTTTCTCTGTCATCCCCAGTTCTGCTTCAGTGAAGTCTTGACAACCTGATGACCAGTGAAAGGGTTGCCAGGGTGATGATCTGTGAAAGGTCAGTTGCCAGAGGACTAAGTAATGCTGTGAATTTCCTTTCTTCTTGTTTCTCTACATTCTCCTCTAGCAAACTCTCTTCACCGCCATGCAGAAGCACTACACTGTGGAGGAGTGGAAGGCTTTTGCAGCCAAGTGTCCAGAATGTTTGGAGGTTTGTAATAATCCTAGACAACAATGTTTGGAGGACAGCTAGAATTGTCTTCATACAGCATTTTAATGACACCATGCAACAGTGGTGGCCCCAGGGTTTGAATAATGTATTGACTTCAGGAGTTGTTATGGAAATAGTGGATGGACCATGGTAATGTTCCTAATGCTTATAAGGACTAGTGCTCTGATTGGTTATGGGAGTGCTTGTAGTAGCACCCATAGAAATATAATCACTAGAACAGCCACCCATTTACAAGTCAATGATGCCATAATGTGTGCACTGGTAGCCATTTTTAGTTTACCCATGAGTTTATCGTCAAATTGCCATGGTCAGAGGCTCCAGCCCCGTTCTAACGATTCTATTTCTATGGTAGCACCTCCATACTTCCAACCCTGGTTGTTCTCTCACACTGCTGCCCCGTCCCCCTCAGCACATAGCAGTCAGCTCAGGCAGTGGTCAGTAACTCTGTCTGTTACTATGTCTGTTACTCTGGTACTATGTCTGTTACTCTGTTACTCTGTCTGTTACTCAGTTACGCTGTCTGTTACTCTGTCTGTAATTATGTTACTCTGTCTGTTACTCTGTCTGTTACTATGTCTGTTACTCTGTTACTCTGTCTGTTACTCAGTTACGCTGTCTGTTACTCTGTCTGTAATTATGTTACTCTGTCTGTTACTCTGTCTGTTAATCTGGTATGCTGTCTGTTACGCTGTCTGTTACTCTGTCTGTTATTATGTTACTCTATCTGTTACTCTGTTACTCTGTCTGTTACTGTCTATTACTCTGTTACTATGTATGTTACTCTGTTACTATGCTACTCTGTCTGTTACTCTGTTACTCTGTCTGTTACTCTGGTATGATGTCTGTTACTCTGGTATGATGTCTGTTACTCTGGTATGATGTCTGTTACTCTGGTATGATGTCTGTTACTCTGGTATGATGTCTGTTACTCTGGTATGATGTCTGTTACTCTGTCTGTTACTCTCTGTTACTCTGTCTGTCTGTATCCACAACAACATCACTTTTTTTACACTCAACAGAAAACACAGTGAACTCCTAGATTGTGTCTCAAATAGCACCCTATTCCCTACTATAAGTAGAGCACTCTATGGAATTATGAGTTCACCAGGGCTTCCTTCAAGAGAAAAAATTACTTCAGCTGAGTGCAGTCAGCTCATACAAACTGACACGTCATGATTCCCCTCTAGGTTCTGTGTGTACGACACATATTAAGACGGGAGTGGGATACCCCCAGCTCAGTGCTGTCATAGAGTGTGCAGACTCCGCCCACGGCCTGAAGGGTCACATCATCTCAGTGAGTGACCTCTGACCTCAAGAACCTTCTGACATTCTGACCTCTTGGGTCGGATTCAGGAGGGTGCAACGCACCTGCACAATACATCTATCTACACAACATTTATATCTGAACGAACCAAGGGGTTAAGGTGCTGGAGCTCGGTTCCGCCTGGCTTTCCCTTTGAGAGAATGAACCACTGAACGTTCCACAATGTTTGCTCAATACGTTTTGTCTTATCTCACCAGGATGGCGGATGCAGCTGTCCTGGCGATGTGGCTAAGGCATTTGGTGAGTCCTGGTTTGATAAATCATACTATCATAGTGACATTGTATGTGTCCCAAATTGACATTGTGTGTATCCTATTCCCTATAGGGCCCGGGTCAAAGTAGGGCACTATATTGGGAATAGGATGCCATTTGGGAAGCATACGTTGTGCTGTATCACTCCAAGATACTGCCTTGCCTGCCCCACTCTGAACAGGGTTGTGTCTGTGTGATTCTAGGCGCGGGAGCTGACTTTGTGATGCTGGGGGGCCACACTGGCTGGCCACGACCAGTGTGCCGGAGAGATAATTGAGAAGAATGGCAAAAAGATCAAGCTGTTCTATGGGATGAGCTCTGACACGGTCATGAAGAAATATGTAGGGGGAGTGGCAGAGTACAGGTACAATAATAATAATTTGGTGGGTGCTTATATCTGTCCTGTTTTACACATGTGAATTGGAAATGTGTTTTTTGCATATCCCACTCTCCCTGAGACAACCTCGGAGAGTGAGGTCACAGCCAGGGTCTACCATTATCAACAGCAACCCTGGAGCAATTAGTGTTAAGTGCCTTGCTCAAGGGCACTTCAACAGATTTTTTCACCTTGCCGGCACTGGGATTCAAACTAGCAACCTTACGGTTACTGGCCCAATGATCTAACCGCTAGGCCAGTGGTTCCCAACCTTTTTTGGTTACTGTACCACCAATTGAACTTTGCTCTGCCCGAAGTACCCCTGAAGTACCCCCTCATGTGCATTTTAACAGTAAGCCTGTCACGCCCTGACTCAGGGGACTCGTATATGTTGAGTCAGGGTGTGTATATTCTTTGTTATGTAGGATTTTCTATGTGTTGATCTATTATGTGTAGATCTATGTTGGCCGGTGTGGTTCCCAATCAGAGGCAGCTGTAGCCCGTTGTCTCTGATTGGGGACCATACTTAAGCAGCCTATTGGCACTGTGTAGTTGTGGGATCTTGTTCCGTGAAAGGTATGTTGTTTGTGTCTACCTTGGACTTCACGTTTCGTTTTGTTTCTTGTTTTGTCGTTGTGTTTATTAAGTTTAAATAAACATGTATGCATATCACGCTGCGCCTTGGTCTGACCCGTCCGTCAACGAACGTGACAAAGCCAATGGTCTCATGAGTCTCATCAAGTACCCCCTGTGGATAGGCCAAGTACCCCCAGGGGTCCTTGTACCCCTGGTTGGGAACCCCTGCGCTAGCCTACCTTCCGCCCACAGTATATACAGTGGGGAAAAAAAGCATTTAGTCAGCCACCAATTGTGCAAGTTCTCCCACTTAAAAAGATGAGAGGCCTGTAATTTTCATCATAGGTATACGTCAACTATGACAGACAAAATGAGGAAAAAAATTCCAGAAAATCACATTGTAGGATTTTTTATGAATTTATTTGCAAATTATGGTGGAAAATAAGTATTTGGTCAATAACAAAAGTTTCTCAATACTTTGTTATATACCCTTTGTTGGCAATGACACAGGTCAAACGTTTTCTGTAAGTCTTCACAAGGTTTTCACACACTGTTGCTGGTATTTGGCCCATTCCTCCATGCAGATCTCCTCTAGAGCAGTGATGTTTTGGGGCTGTCGCTGGGCAACACGGACTTTCAACTCCCTCCAAAGATTTTCTATGGGGTTGAGATCTGGAGACTGGCTAGGCCACTCCAGGACCTTGAAATGCTTCTTACGAAGCCACTCCTTCGTTGCCCGGGCGGTGTGTTTGGGATCATTGTCATGCTGAAAGACCCAGCCACGTTTCATCTTCAATGCCCTTGCTGATGGAAGGAGGTTTTCACTCAAAATCTCACGATACATGGCCCCATTCATTCTTTCCTTTACACGGATCAGTCGTCCTGGTCCCTTTGCAGAAAAACAGCCCCAAAGCATGATGTTTCCACCCCCATGCTTCACAGTAGGTATGGCGTTCTTTGGATGCAACTCAGCATTCTTAGTCCTCCAAACACGACGAGTTGAGTTTTTACCAAAAAGTTATATTTTGGTTTCATCTGACCATATGACATTCTCCCAATCCTCTTCTGGATCATCCAAATGCACTCTAGCAAACTTCAGACGGGCCTGGACATGTACTGGCTTAAGCAGGGGGACACGTCTGACACTGCAGGATTTGAGTCCCTGGCGGCGTAGTGTGTTACTGATGGTAGGCTTTGTTACTTTGGTCCCAGCTCTCTGCAGGTCATTCACTAGGTCCCCCCGTGTGGTTCTGGGATTTTTGCTCACCGTTCTTGTGATCATTTTGACCCCACGGGGTGAGATCTTGCGTGGAGCCCCAGATCGAGGGAGATTATCAGTGGTCTTGTATGTCTTCCATTTCCTAATAATTGCTCCCACAGTTGATTCCTTCAAACCAAGCTGCTTACCTATTGCAGATTCAGTCTTCCCAGCCTGGTGCAGGTCTACAATTTTGTTTCTGGTGTCCTTTGACAGCTCTTTGGTCTTGGCCATAGTGGAGTTTGGAGTGTGACTGTTTGAAGTTGTGGACAGGTGTCTTTTATACTGATAACAAGTTCAAACAGGTGCCATTAATACAGGTAACGAGTGGAGGACAGAGGAGCCTCTTAAAGAAGAAGTTACAGGTCTGTGAGAGACAGAAATCTTGCTTGTTTGTAGGTGACCAAATACTTATTTTCCACCATAATTTGCAAATAAATTCATTAAAAATCCTACAAAGTGATTTTCTGGAAAAAAAATCTCAATTTGTCTGTCATAGTTGACGTGTACCTATGATGAAAATTACAGGCCTCCCTCATCTTTTTAAGTGGGAGAACTTGCACAATTGGTGGCTGACTAAATACTTTTTTCCCCCACTGTAAATACAGTATCCTTTCAGTTTTTCTAATAGTATCTTACAAGCAAGCACACACATTTTCTTCACAAAATGTCAATTTAGTAGTTAGCTCTAGTCTCCTTAGTGCAGAACTGTTGATGATGTTGAAGACTAAGAAATCAATATGCCTGATCAACCCAATGGAAGACCATAGCTTTATTGACAAGTTTTCCCCTCTTCCTCAATCCATCCATCCTCCTCCTCCTCCTGCAGATGGTCAGAGGGCAGGACGGTGGAGGTGCCGTACAGGGGGGTTGTAGAGGACACCACCAGGGACATTCTAGGTGGCCTGCACTCCACCTGTACCTATGTAGGAGCTGCTAAACTGAAGGAGCTCGTCGCAGGACCACCTTTATCAGAGTCACACAGCAGGCCAGCCACATGTTCACATAGTAGTAAATAGACAGACGGACGGACAGACAATATGATCTTTCTTGTGGCTGTTTAGAACTTCACATCCTAATGCCTGATTTCAATTGTGCTGAAAATATGAATGTATAATTTGAAAGTGTGAATCTACAACAATTGTTATGTGAATGCATGTGTTACTTTGCCCGTACACAGTAGACAGAAAGAGGAGAAACAGAGAGAAAAACCAACCTGGACTCAGGGGTAGACGTAACATATTAGTATGATATGTTACGTTTGGTATGGTATTAATTTGTGGATGTCCATCTTCCATTTCGTTGGATATGTTATGAATTACAATTCACATGATATGTTACAAAATTTCAAATTGCAATTAGTACAATATGTTACTAATTTTCAAATCGTATGATTATTATGAATTCCAATTTGTTGTGGCTAACGTTAGCTAGGTCTCTAGGTGGCTAACGCTAACGTTAGCTAGGTGGCTAACCTTAGCTAGGCTAGGGTTTAGGGTTAGGGGTTAAGTTTAGGTATAAGGTTAGGGTTAAGGTTAGGATTGGGGAAGGGTTAGCTAACATGCTAAGTAGTTGCAAGGTAGCCAAAATTTGGTAAGTAGTTGCAAAGTTGCTAATTAGCAAAAATCCTAAAGTTGTCTGTGATGTTATTCGAACACACAACCTTTGGGTTGCTTGATGTTCACGTTTAATGCCTACCCATCCACCCTGACCAACCACCCAACTTTCGTTTTTGCCTTAAGTAACCTTCTGTCTTATGTAACCATACCAAATGTAACATATCATACTAAACTGAGTGTCCTGGAATCCAGATTTACATTTACTATGTTATGTGTAGTCTATGAGACCAGGCTGGAAAAACAGAGTGCTAGAGTAAAAAGCTGCTCTGTTGCTCCTCTTGAAAGACAGATGAAAGACGGATGAAACAGTTGAAAGACAGAATTTCAGTTGACTCTGTTATTTATTATTCTGAGTATACAGAGACAATACATTTGTTCATGTTCTTTTGTATTTTTATTTATTATTTGTTTTATGTTCAAATCTAAATGAAACGTTAAAAAATGCCAACTGAAATATTTGGTCCATAAACCTGAAAACACTCTCTAAGAAAGGGACCATAGATCATACAGAACAGACCGGAGTATATCCTACAAATTAAACAATAATACTACAGTTAGAAAATCAACATTGAAGTATTCTATCCCTCTTGTTTCCTGTCGTGTTTATGTTTTTTATTTAACCTTTATTTAACTAGGCAAGTCAGTTAAGAACAAATTCTTATTTACAATGACGGCCTACACCGGCCAAACCTGGACGACGCTGGGCCAATTGTGCGCCGCCCTATGGGAGTCCCAATCACGGCCGGTTGTGATACAGTCTGGAATCGAACCAGGGGGTCTGTAGTGACGCCTCAAGCACTGAGATGCAGTGCCTTAGACCGCTGCACACTATGTAAAATAAAAGGGTACATAAATGTATCTTACATAGGAGGTACACAAAAACGTTATTTCACAAGCTTTTTGTTTGCATGAAATGTTTTTAAATTACAGATTGTACAATAATAACAATGATCTAATTTTGGATAATATCTACACCCATGATTATATTTTACCACATACATATCTCAGGGAAAAACAGTCGGTGGGCAGTGTCTGTTTCTCTGCCAGTTCACCTGAATATTGACAAGATGCAAACAACAGTCTAGTCCAATAATCTGGGTTCATTCCTCAACCAAAAGGAAATTACTATTATATTTCAGCAC
Organism: Coregonus lavaretus; assembly: GCF_964263955.1. Classification (NCBI taxonomy): domain Eukaryota; kingdom Metazoa; phylum Chordata; class Actinopteri; order Salmoniformes; family Salmonidae; genus Coregonus; species Coregonus lavaretus. The sequence goes on from NC_139990.1 coordinate 43,425,455, forward strand.
TGCAGCTCATACTGTATACATACATTCATTCACTCTCTCTGAATTCAATTCAATTCAATTTGCTTTATTGGCATGACGTAACAATGTACATATTGCCAAAGCTTACTTTGGAGATTTACAATATTAACATAATTAAAATAATAATAATCAATATTGTCAACGGGACAACAGTAACAAAAATTATCAAGGGTCAAAATAACCATACATTGAACAATAACAATAAGCATAGCTCTCTCTCTGTCTGTCTGTCTATCTCTCTCTGTCTGTCTATCTCTCTCTCTGTCTGTCTATCTCTCTGTCTCTGTCTGTCTATCTCTCTCTCTCTCTGTCTGTCTATCTCTCTCTCTGTCTGTCTATCTCTCTGTCTGTCTGTCTCTCTCTCTCTCTCTGTCTGTCTATCTCTCTCTCTCTCTCTGTCTCTCTCTCTCTCTCTCTCTATCTCTGTCTGTCTGTCTATCTCTCTCTCTCTCTGTCTGTCTATCTCTCTCTCTCTGTCTGTCTGTCTATCTCTCTCTCTGTCTCTCTCTCTCTCTCTGTCTCTCTCTCTCTCTCTGTCTGTCTCTCTCTCTCTCTGTCTCTCTCTCTCTCTCTATCTCTGTCTGTCTGTCTGTCTCTCTCTCTCTCTGTCTGTTTATCTCTCTCAATGAATTTGAATGTATCCAAGTGCTTTCCTACATCCTTGATGATAAACAGTTTTATGATAATCAGATACACACACGCACACACCACACCATTCCTGAGTTCTGTAAAATACTTTATTTTGGCTATAAGAAAAATGATAAATAATATAATTTTCAACTGAAAGAAAAAAAAGAAATACCTGTGACAATTCAGTCTAAATAAAGACGTGTACACATGAGTGGGTAGTGAGGCCAGGTAGTTACAGAATGTAGAGAAATGTCAATATGCATGTCCACAGGTTCATCTACTGCTGGACCTATGGCACTGGTCCATAGTCACTGATGATCTTGACTCTAGCTTTTTCACTTGATAATACCATGATTACTCTGGAGAGAGACTGGCCTCCCAGGCAGTGGGCCACTAACGGTTTTCTGGTTAGAGACTGGCCTCCCAGGCAGTGGGCCACTAACGGTTTTCTGGTTAGAGACTGGCCTCCCAGGCAGTGGGCCACTAACTGTTTTCTGGAGAGAGACTGGCCTCCCAGGCAGTGGGCCACTAACTGTTTTCTGGAGAGAGACTGGCCTCCCAGGCAGTGGGCCACTAACTGTTTTCTGGAGAGAGACTGGCCTCCCAGGCAGTGGGCCACTAACTGTTTTCTGGTTAGAGACTGACCTCCCAGGCAGTAGGCCACTAACTGTTTTCTGGAGCGAGACTGGCCTCCCAGGCAGTAGGCCACACACAGAGACACCTATGTTCCTTCCATAGAAATAGAATCATAATACATGTATGTAAATACGATGTAAACTAATCCTTTACATTAATCTGGATAAATAGAGAACAGGACTAACAACGTTACAAACATATAAAAAAATGTTCCCTCCTTCCCGTATAACACTCCAGCTCTTTCAACGACTAACATTTGACCTGCCCTCGATGGAGAGTTTGACTTGCTGAGTTATAAAAGAGGGTTTGGGCAGAGTCAAAGGGGGTTCCTCGTCCGCCCTCTCTGTCTGATCTCTCTCTGGAGCAGACCACCTCCTCTTACGACCCGAGGGTTTTTCTTTGTCTGCCTCACCACCTTCTGTCTTGAGGGGCGGAGGAGGGGGCATGTGGCTATTCTGTTCTCTCTCTCTCATCTCTCTATTTTCTCCATCTCTCATCTCTCCGTTCCCTGAGACAGCCTGCAGGTCTGAGGTGCCCCTGGGTCCAACTCCAGCTCCGTAGACCCCTGGTCCAGATCCAGATCCAGTTCTTAGTCCAGATCCTGTCACCTGGTCCAGACAGCGGGGGACGCCCCTGTCCTCCTTATTCAACCTGTCTGTTTTGGCCACCTGCACCAGGAAGACACTGTTGCTGCCTGCAGCATTCATACTGTTCCTAAAGTCCTTGTCCATGCTCTGACTGTCTGTCTGACTGTCTGTCTGACTGTCTCTCTGACTGTCTCTCTGACTGTCTGTCTGACTGTCTGTCTGACTGTCTCTCTGACTGTCTGTCTGACTGTCTCTCTGACTGTCTGTCTGACTGTCTGTCTGACTGTCTGTCTGACTGTCTGCCTGACTGTCTCTCTGACTGTCTCTCTGACTGTCTGTCTGACTGTCTCTCTGACTGTCTGTCTGACTGTCTCTCTGACTGTCTCTCTGACTGTCTGTCTGACTGTCTCTCTGACTGTTGTTGCTCTGATTATTACCCTGACTATTACTCCGACTATTTATCGGACTGTTGATTTGATCAATACTCTGACCATTACTCTGACCATTACTTTGAATATTCCCCTGACTGTTCCCCTGGTGGTTAGACCCCTGTGTGATGTCCCCAGTATTGTGGCTGTACCTCAGCTTAACCTCGTGACCCTGGCAGCTGTTGTTCCTCCCAGACACAGCGCCGCCACCACTCCTCAGGCTCCTGAGGGTCAGGGAGACACACACGTCCCCAACACACAGCTTGGCACAGCTCAGCTCCAGCAGCTGAGTGGTCCGGTCTGGGCAGCAGGAAGACCAGCCCTGGCCGAACACAAAGAATGGGTACTCCAGCAGCACCTCCACACACACCTGCAGAGGAATACAACACGCAAAGGATACACAATAAACTGTTATTGGCATAAACATTGACATTAGGATGGGTTATGGTAGCCTGGTCTCAGATCTGTTTGTGCTCTTTTCAACACCACTGCTGTCATTGTCAAGCCAAACATGCTTGGCATGAGAATGAGTGACAAGGAGTTGGCAGGATAGTACAAACAGACTGGCACTGAGGCTAGGGGATGGGAGACAACAACAAGCTTAGCTAGCTTACCTGTGCTTTGAGTTCCCCGACACCGAACTGTATGACGACGGCGTTGGGTGTCTGGCCTGTGTCGATGCGTTCCACGGTACTGGAGTCAATCTTCAGCTCACTGCTGATCTCAGCACTCTGGATAAAGTCCTCTGTCTTCAGGTCCTCCACGCGCTTCAGCTCCCCGTCCGCCAGCTGGATGATGGAGCCACGCATGAAGAACGGAGGGAGCGTGGCTGGAGAGGAGGAGGGAGAGAGGGAAGCCTGGACAGGGGCTGGAGCTGGGGCTGGGGCAGGGGAGGGGGACGCCAACACAGTAGCGGCTGTGTTAGATGGGATTTGGATGTGTTGGATGGGTAGTACTTGGGCCTGGAGTACAGCAGGGGACTGGTGGTGGCCGTCCGACCTCAGCATCTCACACTTGGACTGGGCCGCGGTGAGGTAGGCGGGGTGGGGGAGAGATGAGGCAGCTGGAGCCAGCTGAGAGGCGGTGGTGCTGGCAGTGGTGGTGGCCGTCCTGGCGGTCACCGAGCGGGGAGCCTCAAGGTCCGTAGTGGTGGTAGTAACTCCACCCACTCCGCTAACGGGTATCAGGAGAGACTGGAGGGACTGGCCGTCTGGGATGACCAGGTGCTGCGGCAGGGTGGCATAGCTGATGCCGTGCTGGTTATCTGCGCTGGCGATGTAGCCGATGATTGGTGCCTGGGTGGTGGAGTACAGGCTGTGTACAGGCTCGTCAGAGTGGTGGGTGGTCTGGATAACCGTGTGAGGGGCAGAAGAGACCTTCAGAACCTCAGAGGAGTTGAGGGAAGTGAAAGAGGAGGTTCTGGAGACAGGTTTCCCTAGACAGATGCCTCCTCCCTCACTGTGTATTAGTGATGGGTGGACCTGGACCTTGTCCTGCTCAGTACCACTGGTAGGGTGAGGGTGAGGGTGAGGGTGAGGGTGAGGGTGAGGGTGAGGGTGAGGGTGGGGGTGGGCGTTTGCTACCAGCACCAGTGAGGTTTGTAGTCCTGTGGAATCCTGGTTAGTGTAGTCTGCGGGAATGAGGATGTGTCGAGCTTCGTATCCATGGTGAACCTGCTGATTGTTCTGGTGAGAGTAGGAGACTCCTTTGATGCCAGCACAGCTCTGTTTACCGAAACTCCTCTCCAGTTCTCCATTTAGCTGCACCACCTTCAAATCAAATCAACCTTTATTTGTCATATGCACAGGATACAGCGTAGTCTACACTGTACAATGACATGCTTACTCACACGCTCTCCTCGCAAACAGTTCAACATGAAAAATGTATTCAATACAAAATGTTTTTTTTTTACATCAAATATGGAAAAATATACAAATACCTTGGTGTGTCCGCCCTCAGCTTTCTTGACCCCTGACCCATCCGCATACTGAACCAGCACCTGGGAGGGGGCGAGGGTGAGGGTGTGGGTGTGGGGGAGGAGGCTCACCCCAGTGTGGGTGTGGAGCTGGAGAGGCTGGAGGTGGCCCTGGGGAGGGGAGGTGACGGTCAGAGGGGTGCTGCTGTCCAGCTGGATGTACTGGTGGGTTCCGGTGAAGTGGGTGGAGGTGGGCAGTGAGACGGACACAGCCAGGTCAGACGGCAGCCCTATCTGGAGCTGCTGCTGCTGGTCACCAACCTTAACATAACATAGTACTTCATTAAATTTGTTTGCACCAACCAATACATAAAAAAACACGACGAAATACACAAATACCAGTGTTTTGGGAAGCTACTCTGAAAATATAGTTTACCAAGCTAACAGTTACTTCACTCTGGAAGAAGTTAAGCTACACTAAAGCTACCATTAAGAAAAATATAGTTTACTGAACCTAAAGTTACCTTGAAAAAGTAGTTCACCACATTCAAACTACTTAATGATACATTATCATATCGAAATCTGAAATGTCATAGACTACAAATTGCAAAAACAGATCACAACTTAGCCTATAAAACACAAAAACAATGGGGTTTTTTCTCCCCAATTTCAATCTTGTCTCATTTTTTTGGGGGGGGTCATTTAGCAGATGCTCTTATCCAGTGCAACTTACAGTTAGTGAGTGCATACATTATTATAATTTTTTTCATACTGGCCCCCCCTGGGAATCGAACCCACAACCCTGGTGTTGCAAACGCCATGCTCTACCAACTGAGCTACATCCCTGCCGGCCATTCCCTCCCCTACCCTGGGCCAATTGTGCGCCACCCCATGGATCTCCCGGTCGCGGCCGGCTACGACAGAGCCTGGATTCGAACCAGGATCTCTAGTGGCACAGCTAGCACTGTGATGCAGTGCCTTAGACCACTGTGCCACTCGGGAGGGCCATCGCTGCAACTCCCCAACGGGCGAGGCGAAGGTGGAGTCACGCGTCCTCCGAAACATGACCCGCCTAACCGCTGGGCCAATTGTGCGCTATCCTATGGGACTCCCGGCCACGGCTGGTTGTGGCACAGCCCGGGAATGAACCCGGGTCTGTAGTAACGCCTCTAGCACTGCGATGCAGTGCCTTAGACCGATGCGCCAATGTTTTAAGTGAGAATTAGGCAGGTCTGATACAAAAAAAAGAAATTATTGTCACCCTAATGTTCTTTTCTTTTTGCCCCAAAAAATTGTGTGACGTTCCAGTAGTCAGCTACACCGCTACGTGGCAAAAAAGTTATTAACTACTGAAAACACTACAAACATTTGAATTTAGTCCAACTGCCACCAAGCTACTGCAAAATGTAGTTAACATACTAGTTGAACTCCATGTAGTTCACTACTCCCCAACACTGATACACACGCAATAGACACACACACCTTGGTGGCCTGGGAGATGAGGGCGGTGGTGTAGCAGTGGCCGTCCAGATGGTGGCGCTGTTGCCCTGTGGAGGTAGCTACACCGGCGGCAGTGGACGGGATGATCTGAGAGGAGATGTAGCCAGTGTACGGCCCTGAGCTAATGAACTGGATGTTAGGGGCCAGCTGGACGTATTGGCTGAGCCCCACCCCAGTGGGGTAGACAGTGGAGAGGGAGGACAGGGGGATCGTAGACAGAGAGGTAGCAGAGGGAGAGGGGGAGGAAGAGGAGGACGAGGAGACATGAAACCTGGGGCTGGGAGTTTCCGTGGATCTGCAGCGTTCGCTGGCTACACTGGCCAGCCGGGCCAGGTTCTCTGTGTGTAGGGTAGTGTCTGCTACCACCACAGGCCTCTGCTCCAGAGCCAGGGTCTCAGCTGCTGCTGCTGCCACCACAGGCCTCTGCTCCAGAGCCAGGATCTCAGCTGCTGCTGCTACCACCACAGGCCTCTGCTCCAGAGCCAGGGTCTCAGCTGCTGCTGCTGCCACCACAGGCCTCTGCTCCAGAGCCAGGGTCTCAGCTGCTGCTGCTGCCACCACAGGCCTCTGCTCCAGAGCCAGGGTCTCAGCTGCTGCTGCTGCCACCACAGGCCTCTGCTCCAGAGCCAGGGTCTCAGCTGCTGCTGCTGCCACCACAGGCCTCTGCTCCAGAGCCAGGGTCTCAGCTGCTGCTGCTGCCACCACAGGCCTCTGCTCCAGAGCCAGGGTCTCAGCTGCTGCTGCTGCCACCACAGGCCTCTGCTCCAGAGCCAGGATCTCAGCTGCTGCTGCTGCCACCACAGGCCTCTGCTCCAGAGCCAGGGTCTCAGCTGCTGCTGCTGCCACCACAGGCCTCTGCTCCAGAGCCAGGATCTCACGCTTCTTTGGAGGTAGACAGCCATGGCTCCTCTCCTGGTTGGATTTCATGGTTGGTTTTCCCTCTTTGTTTGTCGCTGCAGTAGATTTTGTGAATCTCTCTCTCTCTCTCGCTCTCTCTCTGTCTCTCTCTCAGGTCTCTCTCTGAGGTCTCTCTCTGAGGTCTCTCTCTGAGGTCTCTCTCTGAGGTCTCTCTCTGAGGTCTCTCTCTGAGGTCTCTCTCTGAGGTCTCTCTCAGGTCTTCACTTTGTGACTGTGTGTCCTGGACTCAGCAGTCTAGAGAGGGCAGAGTGACGCCCACCAGGCGACAGAGAGGACGGCTCCATGGACTTCATAAGGAATCATCTCTGACTGACCGACCACTGGCCTCCACAACGTCCGTCAGCTGCAAATCTGGAGACAGAGGAAGACACACAATTGTTATGTTCTAGCATGTAAAAAAAAATTGAGAAGAATCATGGCTGTACATTTCCAACATGCTTACTCTCTGTGCATGACACGTCAAAGAATATATGCAATCATCACATTCCATATTTGAATATGCGCCCTTGCAGGCGCGAGACGCGGGTGGGGAGAGAGT
>NC_139990.1:43437624-43441136 GCF_964263955.1 Coregonus lavaretus
CAGGACCTTGAAATGCTTCTTACGAAGCCACTCCTTCGTTGCCCGGGCGGTGTGTTTGGGATCATTGTCATGCTGAAAGACCCAGCCACGTTTCATCTTCAATGCCCTTGCTGATGGAAGGAGGTTTTCACTCAAAATCTCACGATACATGGCCCCATTCTTTCCTTTACACGGATCAGTCGTCCTGGTCCCTTTGCAGAAAAACAGCCCCAAAGCATGATGTTTCCACCCCCATGCTTCACAGCAGGTATGGTGTTCTTTGGATGCAACTCAGCATTCTTTGTCCTCCAAACACGACGAGTTGAGTTTTTACCAAAAAGTTATATTTTGGTTTCATCTGACCATATGACATTCTCCCAATCCTCTTCTGGATCATCCAAATGCACTCTAGCAAACTTCAGACGGGCCTGGACATGTACTGGCTTAAGCAGGGGGACACGTCTGGCACTGCAGGATTTGAGTCCCTGGCGGCGTAGTGTGTTACTGATGGTAGGCTTTGTTACTTTGGTCCCAGCTCTCTGCAGGTCATTCACTAGGTCCCTCCGTGTGGTTCTGGGATTTTTGCTCACCGTTCTTGTGATCATTTTGACCCCACGGGGTGAGATCTTGCGTGGAGCCCCAGATCGAGGGAGATTATCAGTGGTCTTGTATGTCTTCCATTTCCTAATAATTGCTCCCACAGTTGATTTCTTTAAACCAAGCTGCTTACCTATTGCAGATTCAGTCTTCCCAGCCTGGTGCAGGTCTACAATTTTGTTTCTGGTGTCCTTTGACAGCTCTTTGGTCTTGGCCATAGTGGAGTTTGGAGTGTGACTGTTTGAGGTTGTGGACAGGTGTCTTTTATACTGATAACAAGTTCAAACAGGTGCCATTAATACAGGTAACGAGTGGAGGACAGAGGAGCCTCTTAAAGAAGAAGTTACAGGTCTGTGAGAGCCAGAAAGCTTGCTTGTTTGTAGGTGACCAAATACTTATTTTCCACCATAATTTGCAAATTAATTAATTAAAAATCCTACAATGTGATTTTCTGGAAAAAAAATTCTCAATTTGTCTGTCATAGTTGACGTGTACCTATGATGAAAATTACAGGCCTCTCTCATCTTTTTAAGTGGGAGAACTTGCACAATTGGTGGCTGACTAAATACTTTTTTTCCCCACTGTATGTTTTGATTTTGGCTGAATGATGAGACTCTAATGATGATTTGAAAAAAGTCGCTTGAAGGCATGAGCTCTGCTAGTCTCTCATTCACAATTTGACAAGCACTTGATAATGCCTCTAATTTCACGGCGGCATCCCCTTTGTGGCCGTAATGCACCCTAAAAAATCCATGCCTTTTGCGGCCAGGAGTGCTGCGTTGTGCCCTTCTCCCTGCTCAATCCGAAGCGTCTCTCACTCACAGTACTCTCTGTCACGTGATTGGGTCTTTCTCACAGACTACAAGTTAAGACAGACACATCCGGGACGCAACTGTGCACCTCCATATCCAGTTCTGAGGTGCATATTGAAGATATTGGAGAAACTGTCCACATTTACTTTTCGTCAGCCAACAAGATGAGTAGGCCTAACAAACAGCAAAAGCACTAGCCTATATCAATCTACTATCCCCCATAGTACAAAAGTCGACCTATTCTATTCTGTGCCAGAAATAAATATTCAAAACATAGTCTGGGACAGTCGTGGGATGCATAGATCCCAAATTAATACAACCACTAGCATCAAAAAAACTTTTTTATGCAATGTGTGCTGATGCAACAGATCTGAAGGTTTAGCTTAAAATGTTGATAAACTATTATGCTATTTCTACACATTATAAGCTCAGCAATGCGCACATGGTAGTAGGCTATAAGCGCGAATGTTCCATTAGTGGAAAACACCATTATCAAAATTGACTGCAAATGCAATTATGCATGCAATGCTTTTATTATAAGTGTTAATTTGTATGGTGAAAATTATCTTCCCCAAACTTGTAACTCACCTGCTGCTTATATATGCCAGTTAGGCTCTACACCCATTGTAAAGCAGATGAATGTGCTTAATTTTAAGAAGTTATTTGGCCACTTTAATTGTGATACAAACCTTATCAAAACATACAGGTCTATGGGCTAGGCTACATGAGGTGTGCGACTATGATTCGAACAAGTTGCAAAAAAAGGCATTGTTTCTTATGCTGGGCATCATTCACAAGTGATAATATATCATTTACAAGTGATAGGCTAATATTGTCACCCATCAGACTATTCTTGATTTAATCTTGCCTTTACATATACTAAATAATATATGTGTGACATTTGTTTTGATTTAGAATGGACCATTATCATGCACCTGTATCGAAACAGGGGCAACGGAAAAAAATATATCATCTATGTACTTAAAAAGGGAATGGAGGATGCTTTTCCCCATGGTTTATTTTCATGCCAGCCAGGTAGGCTATACTCCTGTTGTAAATATAAGCAATGTGCTTAATATTAGGAAAGTTGAGAAATAAATATAGCAGTTAGCAAGTTTGGTAGGCTACTAATGACCATCAGCAGCATCAGACCTTGGAGAAAAACTAAATGGTCATGTGGAATTTGACTGCCTTCATGACTGGTGACTGCAGGTGTGGCGGTAATACGGTCACTGCAACAGCCCTAGGTATACACTATATATGCAAAAGTATGTGGACACCTCTTCAAATTAGTGGCTTCGGCTATTTCAGCCACACCCATTGCTGACCTGTGTATAAAATCGAGCACACAGCCATGCAATCTCCATAGACAAACATTGGCAGTAGAATGGCCCGTACTGAAGACTGAAGAGCTCAGTGACTTTCAACTTGGCACCGTCATATGATGCCACCTTTCCAACAAGTCAGTAGGTCAAATTTCTGCCCTGCTAGCGCTGCCCCAGTCAACTGTAAGTGCTGTAATTGTGAAGTAGAGACGTCTAGGAGCAACAACGGCTCAGCCACGAAGTGGTAGGCGACACAAGCTCACAGAATGGGACAGCTGAAGCGCGTAGTGCGTAAAATTAATCTGTCCTCGGTTGCAACACTCACTACCGAGTTCCAAATTGCCTCTGGAAGCAACGTCAGCACAATAACTGTTCGTCAGGAGCTTCATGAAATGGGTTTCCATGGCCGAGCAGCCGCACACAAGCCTAAGATCACCATACGCAATGCCAAGTGTTGGCTGGAGTGGCGTATCACTCTTCACCATCTGGCAGTGTTCTCTGGAGTGATGAATCACTCTTCACCATCTGGCAGTCCGACGGACAAATCAGGGTTTGACGGATGACAGGATAACGCTACTTGCCCCAATGCATAGTACCAACTGTAAAGTTTGGAGGAGGAATAATGGTCTGGGGCTGTTTTTTATGGTTCGGGCTAGGCCCTTTAGTTCCAGTGAAGGGAAATCTTAACGCTACAGCAGACAATGACATTCTAGACGATTCTGTGCTTCCAACTTTGTGGCAACAATTTGGGGAAGGCCATTTCCTGTTTCAGCATGATAATGCCCCCGTGCACAAAGCG
>NC_139990.1:43441336-43514356 GCF_964263955.1 Coregonus lavaretus
AGAGAGAGAGAGAGAGAGAGAGAGAGAGAGAGAGAGAGAGAGGGTGGGGAGAGAGAGAGGGTGGGGAGAGAGAGAGGAGAGAGAGATAGAGAGAGAGAGAGAGAGAGCGGGAGAGAGAGAAAGGCAGAGGGGAGAGAGAGAGAGGGGGTAGAGAGAGAGAGACATAGAGAGAGAGGAGAGAGAGAGGGGGTAGAGAGAGAAAGCGAGAGAGAGAGAGGAGAGGAGGGAGGGGGAAAGGGGGGAGAGCGAGAGCGAGAGCGAGAGAGAGAGAGAGAGAGAGAGAGAGAGGGGGGGGGGGAGAGAGGATAGAGAGAGAGGAGAGAGAGAAAGAGAAAGGGGAGAGAGAGAGGGGGTAGAGAGAGAGAAAGAGAAAGGGGAGAGAGAGGTGGGGTAGAGAGAGAGGAGAGAGATAGAGAAGAGAGAGAGAGAGGAGAGAGAGATAGAGAGAGAGAGGGGGAGAGAGAGAGAGAGAGAGAAAGGGAGAGAGAGAGAGGAGAGAGAGAGAGACAGAGGAGAGCGAGAAGGAGAGAGAGAGAGAAAGAGAAAGAGCGAGGGGGTAGAGAGAGAGGAGAGAGAAAGAGAAAGGGGAGAGAGAGAGAGAGAGGGGGTAGAGAGAGAGGAGAGAGAGAGAGAGAGAGAGAGAGAGGGGGGGGTAGAGAGAGAGAAAGAGAAAGGGGAGAGAGAGGGGGGTAGAGAGAGAGAGAGAGAAAGGAGAGAGAGAGAGAGGGTGGGGAGAGAGAGGAGAGAGAGAGAGAGATAGAGAGAGAAAGAGAGAGAGAGAGAGAGAGAGAGGGGGGGGGCAGAGAGAGAGAGAGAGAGAGAGAGAGAGAGAGAGAGAGAGAGAGAGAGTATTTTCCTACACACTCACCTCACTCACTCACTACCAATGACTGCTGTGTCCTAAATGGCACCCTTTTCCCTATATAGTGCACCACTTTTGACCATGGTCCACAGTGCACTATACAGATATACTATCTTTAATTTGAAAAAAAATTCACAGCAGGAAAATATTTCTGCGGCAACAGGAAATGTGAATTATTATGTGGATTAGAATTAATGGACATTTTTGTAGGGGCAAAACAAGTCTTACATTTTAAAATGGAAATTACAAACTTTAGAAACCTTTTTAAACCTTGAATACACTACAAGTTTGCATTTCCTACATGTTTGCGACAACAGAGTGATCAAATTAAGATGGCATTCATCGGGCTGTGGTGGTCACGAAATTTCGTCAGCCGGTGATTGTCCTGCAAATAACTGTCGGTCTCACGGTAATTGACCGTTAATTAACATAAACACATTTAGCATCTCCTGGCTTCCACACATAGCCTACAAGCCATTTGAAAAAGTCTAATAAATCCATGTAATATAGCCTAACCTTCACAATAAATCCATTATTTATTTTAGACAGGTCTAAAGAAGCATGATATGAAGAAAATGTAGTCTATTTCAGAAGAAAAGAATAGCATACTATGAGTTGTTATGTGGCTATGCCAAATGGCTGTTGGCTACAGTAGTTCATTTAGCAGACAAGATTTGCTTATAATTCCGTGGCAATATTTTATATTATTTTATAGTATGAAGAATACAATTGAACAAAGCTGAATAAAATATAAATATTTTCTGTTACAGGAGTGGGTCGCAGTTCCGGAGCGACCCACTAGGTGACATCCTCCGACAACCTTAGGCACCTCCAGTCGGGACTAATCTTCTTCCTATTGGTGTCACCTGTGTCTACCTGATTCACCTGTGTATTTATGCCCTCACTTCCCTGTGTTCCCTTGCTCCGTTTTCTCTGCTAGTTTCACTATGCCAAGCAGTACTAATCAGTGTCTGATCGCGGGATGTATGGACAGGTACGTGAGAAGTGTTCTCCCTGTTAATTTATTATTTCAGTCATAGTTAGTATTTTGTATTTTTGGCTTTCTGCCTGTTTTTTGGAGTCTTATTTGCCCTGCCTTTCTTTTTTGTGTAAAGTCCGTTATTTTGTATCCTGGCTTCGGGACCATCAGTAAAGTTCCTTGTTTCACCATTACTGCCTACTGTCTAACCTGCACCGCACCTGGGTTACATCTCACACCAACCCTTACAATTTTCTCCAAACGATTTGAGGGAGTGCGCACATGCAGCTATTCTGTGTTGAGCAGTTAACCTCTACGGGATCGGTGTCCCGTATACGGGATGGTTGAGCTAACGTGCGCTAATGTGATTAGCATGACTGTTATAAGTAACAGCAAACTTTCCAGGACATAGACATGTCTTATATGGGCAGAAAGCTTAAATTCTTGTTAATCTAACTGCACTGTCCAATTTACAGTAGCTATTTCAGTGAAAACATATCAGGCCATCTAGATGTGTGAAAGTTAGTGTATAAGCTAATGATCCATCATGTATGACATTCCTGGGAGTGTGCAAACTTACATGTTGTATTACCATATTATTGTTGTATGTTCTCTATAGTTATGTACTTGAAAATGTATCAATTGACCAATTCGGGCAGAATTGATACAAAATAGTCCAATATTGCAATGCTTGACTGGATCAATCTGAAACATTGCAAACACACTGATGCCATCTACTGGCCAATATCTAAATTGCGCCTAAACTGCAAAATTATATTGTGGCCTTTCTCTTGCATTTCAAAGATGACGATGATCTTTTTTTGAAAACGCATGTTTTGTATTATCTTTTACCAGATCTAATGGGTTATATTCTCCTACATTAATTTCACATTTCCACAAACTTCAAAGTGTTTACTTTCAAATGGTATCAAGAATATGCATATCCTTGCTTCAGGTCCTGAGCTACAGGTAGTTAGATTTGGGTATGTCATTTTAGGCGAAAATTGAAAAATTGGTCCGATCCATAAGAGGTTAACAAAGAAATGGGTAGGCCTATATGCTTAATGTAGAGTTATTAATGTAACTTTAGTTGTTCTACAAACGTTGGGCTATACAGTGGTATACAATAAGTATTTGGTCAATAACAAAAGTTTCTCAATACTTTGTTATATACCCTTTGTTGGAAATGACACAGGTCAAACGTTTTCTGTAAGTCTTCACAAGGTTTTCACACACTGTTGCTGGTATTTTGGCCCATTCCTCCATGCAGATCTCCTCTAGAGCAGTGATGTTTTGGGGCTGTCGCTGGGCAACACAGACTTTCAACTCCCTCCAAAGATGTTCTATGGGGTTGAGCTCTGGAGACTGGCTACTCCAGGACCTTGAAATGCTTCTTACGAAGCCACTCCTTCGTTGCCCGGGCGGTGTGTTTGGGATCATTGTCATGCTGAAAGACCCAGCCACGTTTCATCTTCAATGCCCTTGCTGATGGAAGGAGGTTTTCACTCAAAATCTCACGATACATGGCCCCATTCTTTCCTTTACACGGATCAGTCGTCCTGGTCCCTTTGCAGAAAAACAGCCCCAAAGCATGATGTTTCCACCCCCATGCTTCACAGCAGGTATGGTGTTCTTTGGATGCAACTCAGCATTCTTTGTCCTCCAAACACGACGAGTTGAGTTTTTACCAAAAAGTTATATTTTGGTTTCATCTGACCATATGACATTCTCCCAATCCTCTTCTGGATCATCCAAATGCACTCTAGCAAACTTCAGACGGGCCTGGACATGTACTGGCTTAAGCAGGGGGACACGTCTGGCACTGCAGGATTTGAGTCCCTGGCGGCGTAGTGTGTTACTGATGGTAGGCTTTGTTACTTTGGTCCCAGCTCTCTGCAGGTCATTCACTAGGTCCCTCCGTGTGGTTCTGGGATTTTTGCTCACCGTTCTTGTGATCATTTTGACCCCACGGGGTGAGATCTTGCGTGGAGCCCCAGATCGAGGGAGATTATCAGTGGTCTTGTATGTCTTCCATTTCCTAATAATTGCTCCCACAGTTGATTTCTTTAAACCAAGCTGCTTACCTATTGCAGATTCAGTCTTCCCAGCCTGGTGCAGGTCTACAATTTTGTTTCTGGTGTCCTTTGACAGCTCTTTGGTCTTGGCCATAGTGGAGTTTGGAGTGTGACTGTTTGAGGTTGTGGACAGGTGTCTTTTATACTGATAACAAGTTCAAACAGGTGCCATTAATACAGGTAACGAGTGGAGGACAGAGGAGCCTCTTAAAGAAGAAGTTACAGGTCTGTGAGAGCCAGAAAGCTTGCTTGTTTGTAGGTGACCAAATACTTATTTTCCACCATAATTTGCAAATTAATTAATTAAAAATCCTACAATGTGATTTTCTGGAAAAAAAATTCTCAATTTGTCTGTCATAGTTGACGTGTACCTATGATGAAAATTACAGGCCTCTCTCATCTTTTTAAGTGGGAGAACTTGCACAATTGGTGGCTGACTAAATACTTTTTTTCCCCACTGTATGTTTTGATTTTGGCTGAATGATGAGACTCTAATGATGATTTGAAAAAAGTCGCTTGAAGGCATGAGCTCTGCTAGTCTCTCATTCACAATTTGACAAGCACTTGATAATGCCTCTAATTTCACGGCGGCATCCCCTTTGTGGCCGTAATGCACCCTAAAAAATCCATGCCTTTTGCGGCCAGGAGTGCTGCGTTGTGCCCTTCTCCCTGCTCAATCCGAAGCGTCTCTCACTCACAGTACTCTCTGTCACGTGATTGGGTCTTTCTCACAGACTACAAGTTAAGACAGACACATCCGGGACGCAACTGTGCGCCTCCATATCCAGTTCTGAGGTGCATATTGAAGATATTGGAGAAACTGTCCACATTTACTTTTCGTCAGCCAACAAGATGAGTAGGCCTAACAAACAGCAAAAGCACTAGCCTATATCAATCTACTATCCCCCATAGTACAAAAGTCGACCTATTCTATTCTGTGCCAGAAATAAATATTCAAAACATAGTCTGGGACAGTCGTGGGATGCATAGATCCCAAATTAATACAACCACTAGCATCAAAAAAACTTTTTTATGCAATGTGTGCTGATGCAACAGATCTGAAGGTTTAGCTTAAAATGTTGATAAACTATTATGCTATTTCTACACATTATAAGCTCAGCAATGCGCACATGGTAGTAGGCTATAAGCGCGAATGTTCCATTAGTGGAAAACACCATTATCAAAATTGACTGCAAATGCAATTATGCATGCAATGCTTTTATTATAAGTGTTAATTTGTATGGTGAAAATTATCTTCCCCAAACTTGTAACTCACCTGCTGCTTATATATGCCAGTTAGGCTCTACACCCATTGTAAAGCAGATGAATGTGCTTAATTTTAAGAAGTTATTTGGCCACTTTAATTGTGATACAAACCTTATCAAAACATACAGGTCTATGGGCTAGGCTACATGAGGTGTGCGACTATGATTCGAACAAGTTGCAAAAAAAGGCATTGTTTCTTATGCTGGGCATCATTCACAAGTGATAATATATCATTTACAAGTGATAGGCTAATATTGTCACCCATCAGACTATTCTTGATTTAATCTTGCCTTTACATATACTAAATAATATATGTGTGACATTTGTTTTGATTTAGAATGGACCATTATCATGCACCTGTATCGAAACAGGGGCAACGGAAAAAAATATATCATCTATGTACTTAAAAAGGGAATGGAGGATGCTTTTCCCCATGGTTTATTTTCATGCCAGCCAGGTAGGCTATACTCCTGTTGTAAATATAAGCAATGTGCTTAATATTAGGAAAGTTGAGAAATAAATATAGCAGTTAGCAAGTTTGGTAGGCTACTAATGACCATCAGCAGCATCAGACCTTGGAGAAAAACTAAATGGTCATGTGGAATTTGACTGCCTTCATGACTGGTGACTGCAGGTGTGGCGGTAATACGGTCACTGCAACAGCCCTAGGTATACACTATATATGCAAAAGTATGTGGACACCTCTTCAAATTAGTGGCTTCGGCTATTTCAGCCACACCCATTGCTGACCTGTGTATAAAATCGAGCACACAGCCATGCAATCTCCATAGACAAACATTGGCAGTAGAATGGCCCGTACTGAAGAGCTCAGTGACTTTCAACTTGGCACCGTCATATGATGCCACCTTTCCAACAAGTCAGTAGGTCAAATTTCTGCCCTGCTAGCGCTGCCCCAGTCAACTGTAAGTGCTGTAATTGTGAAGTAGAGACGTCTAGGAGCAACAACGGCTCAGCCACGAAGTGGTAGGCGACACAAGCTCACAGAATGGGACAGCTGAAGCGCGTAGTGCGTAAAATTAATCTGTCCTCGGTTGCAACACTCACTACCGAGTTCCAAATTGCCTCTGGAAGCAACGTCAGCACAATAACTGTTCGTCAGGAGCTTCATGAAATGGGTTTCCATGGCCGAGCAGCCGCACACAAGCCTAAGATCACCATACGCAATGCCAAGTGTTGGCTGGAGTGGCGTATCACTCTTCACCATCTGGCAGTGTTCTCTGGAGTGATGAATCACTCTTCACCATCTGGCAGTCCGACGGACAAATCAGGGTTTGACGGATGACAGGATAACGCTACTTGCCCCAATGCATAGTACCAACTGTAAAGTTTGGAGGAGGAATAATGGTCTGGGGCTGTTTTTTATGGTTCGGGCTAGGCCCTTTAGTTCCAGTGAAGGGAAATCTTAACGCTACAGCAGACAATGACATTCTAGACGATTCTGTGCTTCCAACTTTGTGGCAACAATTTGGGGAAGGCCATTTCCTGTTTCAGCATGATAATGCCCCCGTGCACAAAGCGAGGTCCATACAGGAATGGTTTGTCGAGATGGGTGTGGAAGAACTTGACTGGCCTGCACCTGACCTCAACCCCATCGAACACCTTTTGGGATGAATTGGAACACCAACTGCGAGCCATGCCTAATCACCCAACATCAGTGTCCGACCTCACTAATGCTCTTGTGGCTGAATGGAAGCAAGTCCCTGCAGCAATGTTCCAACATCTAGTGGAAATCCTTCCCAGAAGAGTGGAGGCTGTTATAGCAGCAAAGGGGGGACCAACTCCATATTAATGCCCATGATTTTGGAATGAGATGATCGACGAGCAGGTGTCCACATACTTTTGGTCATGTAGTGTATCTGTATGATGCCATTTGGGATGCAGACACTCACTGGCATGGAAAGCAAGCAGCACAGAAGTCAAGGAAGCCTTCTTCATTTTCCACAGTTATTATTAGAACCTTGAGACCAACAAACAAACGGCCATTAAGATAACACTGATGAGAACACTCATGCATTAAACCCACAGTCCCCACATACAGGAAGCTCTTTGGGTCCCTTGGCTAGGAGGCAGGCCTGGAGAGGGAATGGATGCATCCCATATGTCACCCTATTTCCTATATAGTGCACTTGACCTTATGGGCCATAGTCACATTATGTACATTATTTCCAGAAATGAGCTTTGACAACCAAATAACAAAAACAACCAAACATTGACTATGAAACAACATGTTGCCTTGCTGTGTTTCTGTCACCTTACTCTGTTGTCACAGAGACTACACTAC
Organism: Coregonus lavaretus; assembly: GCF_964263955.1. Lineage (NCBI taxonomy): Eukaryota > Metazoa > Chordata > Actinopteri > Salmoniformes > Salmonidae > Coregonus > Coregonus lavaretus. The sequence goes on from NC_139990.1 coordinate 43,448,821, forward strand.
ATCTGGCTGGCTGACTGACTGACTGAATGAATGATTGGCTGACTGACTGAATGAATGACTGGCTAGCTGACTGACTGACTGAACGACTGGCTGACTGGCTGACTGAATGAATGGCTGGCTGGCTAACTGACTGAACGACTGACTGAATGAATGACTGGCTGGCTGGCTAACTGACTGAATGGCTGGCTGGCTGGCTAACTGACTGAACGACTGGCTGGCTAACGGACTGAACGACTGGCTGACTTGACTGAATGAATGACTGGCTGACTGACTGAACGGCTGGCTGACTAACTGACTGAATGACTGGCTGGCTGGCTGACTAACTGAATGACTGGCTGGCTGACTAACTGACTGAACGACAGGCTGGCTGACTGAATGACTAACTGACTGACTGGCTGGCTGACTAACTGACTGAACAACTGGCTAGTTGACTGAATGAATGACTGGCTGGCTGACTGACTGACTAACTGAATGACTGGCTGGCCTGGCTGACTAACTAACTGAATGGCTGGCTGACTGACTGACTGGCTGGCAGGCTAACTAACTGACTGACTGGCTGACCAACAGATTGACTGGCTGACTGAATGACTGACTGACTGGTTGACTGGCTGAATGACTGACTGAATGACTGTCTACGCTCTCCGTCAGATATTGTCTTTCCCACACAAATCTCCTATAAATGTACCAAACACAAGGTTAACCATCTGTGTGTGTCTATGGGCTACTAGCTATAACACTCCAAATAAACCCTTCCATTCCCTGACAGGGTGCCTGTTCCTTTAAAAGACTGACTCTCCTTATATAGAATAGTGTGCCTGTCCCTTTAATAGGCGGACCAGGAGTGTGAAGGAGATTCTAATGCTGTGTTCATAACCAAGTGGGAGGTGGGAATTTACCAGTTGTGTAGTCGTAAATACCAGTTGGATGCATTCACATTCTTTAAACAAGTTAAGAAACGCCGATTGGCTAATGGCCAAGAAGCTGCGTAAACCATAAACTAAAAGTACAGCTATCATGCTTGTAAATAAATTATAGTGTTCAAAAACCATATTAATAGATTTATTTTTATTTAAAAAAGTTTTGTTGTTGCAGTTAAATGCCAAAAAAAGCTGTTAGAGGTCATTTCCTTAGTAGGTGAGGTCAGAGGTCACCATGTGGGAGAAGTGGGAGCTCAGGATGAGAGTTTCCCACTAGTAATTACCAGTTGGAGGGCCGTTCAAGTGGATTTTTCCCAGTCGTATGTGGTAAATTCCCACTTAGTTATGAACGCAGTATTAGTGAGAGAGAGAGCTGTTGCTGGCTGACTGCTTGTCATCTCTTCACAATGACTCCAGCGTCCTCGCTCCTCTAAGCTATCTCACACAATGTCAGGCTACAGACAGACAGTCAGACGGAGACAGAGAGACAGACAGACACAAACAGACAGGCAGGGATTCCCCTGTAAACAAGCAAACACCCCTCTCTACAAACCTGTATGACTTGCTCTTTTGTAAATCTATTTCTTGTCATGCGATCCAAAGCCAAACAGATGCAGTGTATGTTCTGTAGCCTCTAGGGACATTACTGGATTAGGGAATGCCAGGATGAATGCATGAGTGGAGAAGAATGGGGTCCAAAATACTATGCCACAAATCAAGCACAAAACAAGAAGCAACACTGCCTTTGCCGAGGGAGAGGGGAAAAGCTTACCAGTCTGTACATAGCCACAGCTGGCAGAGCATTGTCGGGCTTCCTCTTGCCTGTGTAGTTTATACACTATGTGTTCCTGTAGGGAAATCCTCTTTCTCTACGTCTCCTTTGTGCAGGTCTATTTTTCAGAGCCAGTCATATTTCTGCTCCAGTCCTGTTTTCCTCCAGGCAGGGTCGGTCCAGGAGAGCGGGTGAACATGTACAGCCAGCGGTAAGGCTCTGTGATGCGCCAGCGATAGAGGAAGTCCCCCTGGTTGAAGAATCACATGAGGTCCTGCGTGCAAAGCTGCTCCAACGTGTGTTATGCAAGGCAGTCAGACCTCCAGCTCTCTCTCTCTCCCTCTCCCTCTCTCCCTCTCTCCCTCCCAGTACTCCAGTAACATAGCTCCTCCCACAGCCAGCCGCATCAGATATTCATTCAAAAACACATTCTACTTGGCTGAGCGCCCAGACTACGCTCAGACTAGCTCTATCCCCAGGCCTCCCCTAGCTCTATCCCCAGACCTCCCCTAGCTCTATCCCCAGGCCTCCCCTAGCTCTATCCCCAGGCCTCCCCTAGCTCTATCCCCAGACCTCCCCTAGCTCTATCCCCAGGCCTCCCCTAGCTCTATCCCCAGGCCTCCCCTAGCTCTATCCCCAGGCCTCCCCTAGCTCTATCCCCAGGCCTCCCCTAGCTCTATCCCCAGGCCTCCCCTAGCTCTATCCCCAGGCCTCCCCTAGCTCTATCCCCAGGCCTCCCCTAGCTCTATCCCCAGGCCTCCCCTAGCTCTATCCCCAGGCCTCCCCTAGCTCTATCCCCAGGCCTCCCCTAGCTCTATCCCCAGGCCTCCCCTAGCTCTATCCCCAGACCTCCCCTAGCTCTATCCCCAGACCTCCCCTAGCTCTATCCCCAGACCTCCCCTAGCTCTCCCCCAGGGATGATAAACACCCTGCCTACTGGGACTGGGGCCCTCCTCACACCCATACTCCTTATCCACAACACACAGGGGCAGCACACTGTGTATCCAGCCTGCAGACCTACTGCAGCTTTACTGACTGACTGACTTCTCTCCAGCCAGGGATTCACTGAAGGTTTACACAGACTGATATGTACAGACAGACACACCTGTGATCACATGCACACACACACACACACACACACACACACACACACACACACACACACACACACACACACACACACACACACACACACACACACACACACACAGGCTCCAGGACACAGTGTACCTGTTCAGCAGATAGACAGATGAAGGTCATGTACATGCATGGAGATTGTTGTACACACACACACACCTGCATCCATGTCTGTATGTACACACACACACACCCTCCCAGCACCCTAACACACACACACACACACACACAGTGTGATGAGTGATGTTTCCCATGCCTGGAACAAGAGAGTGCTGACCAGTTTTATAGTTGTACAATTGTTATCCATGTGTATCTAAGAAAGGCCTTTTAGTAACCGTTAGTAACATGGATCCCTATTCTCTGTCAAACATATTGAACTGCATTACTCAGCCACATCAGTGCATTACTCAGCCACAGTGCTGTTACTCAGCCACAGCGCTGCATTACTCAGCCACAGCGCTGCATTACTCAGCCACATCAGTGCATTACTCAGCCACAGCGCTGCATTACTCAGCCACAGCGCTGCATTACTCAGCCACATCAGTGCATTACTCAGCCACAGCACTGCATTAGTCAGCCACATCAGTGCATTACTCAGCCACATCAGTGCATTACTCAGCCACATCGCTGCATTACTCAGCCACAGCGCTGCATTACTCAGCCACAGCGCTGCATTACTCAGCCACATCAGTGCATTACTCAGCCACATCAGTGCATTACTCAGCCACAGCGGTGCATTACTTAGCCACATCAGTGCATTACTCAGCCACAGCGCTGCATTACTCAGCCACATTGCGGCATTACTCAGCCACAGCGCTGCATTACTCAGCCACAGCGCTGCATTACTCAGCCACAACGCTGCATTACTCAGCCACATCGCTGCATTACTCAGCCACAGCGCTGCATTACTCAGCCACATCAGTGCATTACCCAGCAACATCAGTGCATTACTCAGCCACATCAGTGCATTACTCAGCCACATCAGTGCATTACTCAGCCACATCAGTGCATTACTCAGCCACAGCGGTGCATTACTCAGCCACAGCGCTGCGTTACTCAGCCACAGCGCTGCATTACTCAGCCACAGCGCTGCATTACTCAGCCACATCGCTGCATTACTCAGCCACATCACTGCATTACTCAGCCACATCACTGCATTACTCAGCCACAGCACTGCATTACCTAGCCACATCAGTGCATTACCTAGCCACATCAGTGCATTACTCAGCCACAGCAGTGCATTACTCAGCCACAGCACTGCATTACTCAGCCACAGCACTGCATTACCTAGCCACATCAGTGCATTACCTAGCCACATCAGTGCATTACTCAGCCACATCAGTGCATTACTCAGCCACAGCAGTGCATTACTCAGACACAGAGCTGCATTACTTAGCCACATCAGTGCATTACTCAGCCACAGCGCTGCATTACCCAGCCACATCAGTGCATTACTCAGCCACAGCGCTGCATTACTCAGCCACAGCGCTGCATTACTCAGCCACATCGCTGCATTACTCAGCCACAGCGCTGCATTACTCAGCCACATCAGTGCATTACCCAGCCACATCAGTGCATTACTCAGCCACATCAGTGCATTACTCAGCCACATCAGTGCATTACTCAGCCACATCAGTGCATTACTCAGCCACAGCGGTGCATTACTCAGCCACAGCGCTGCGTTACTCAGCCACAGCGCTGCATTACTCAGCCACAGCGCTGCATTACTCAGCCACATCGCTGCATTACTCAGCCACATCACTGCATTACTCAGCCACATCACTGCATTACTCAGCCACAGCACTGCATTACCTAGCCACATCAGTGCATTACCTAGCCACATCAGTGCATTACTCAGCCACAGCAGTGCATTACTCAGCCACAGCACTGCATTACTCAGCCACAGCACTGCATTACCTAGCCACATCAGTGCATTACCTAGCCACATCAGTGCATTACTCAGCCACATCAGTGCATTACTCAGCCACAGCAGTGCATTACTCAGCCACAGCGCTGCATTACTCAGCCACATTGCGGCATTACTCAGCCACAGCGCTGCATTACTCAGCCACAGCGCTGCATTACTCAGCCACAGCGCTGCATTACTCAGCCACATCGCTGCATTACTCAGCAACAGCGCTGCATTACTCAGCCACATCAGTGCATTACCCAGCCACATCAGTGCATTACTCAGCCACATCAGTGCATTACTCAGCCACATCAGTGCATTACTCAGCCACATCAGTGCATTACTCAGCCACAGCGGTGCGTTACTCAGCCACAGCGCTGCGTTACTCAGCCACAGCGCTGCATTACTCAGCCACAGCGCTGCATTACTCAGCCACATCGCTGCATTACTCAGCCACATCACTGCATTACTCAGCCACATCACTGCATTACTCAGCCACAGCACTGCATTACCTAGCCACATCAGTGCATTACCTAGCCACATCAGTGCATTACTCAGCCACAGCAGTGCATTACTCAGCCACAGCACTGCATTACTCAGCCACAGCACTGCATTACCTAGCCACATCAGTGCATTACCTAGCCACATCAGTGCATTACTCAGCCACATCAGTGCATTACTCAGCCACAGCAGTGCATTACTCAGACACAGAGCTGCATTACTTAGCCACATCAGTGCATTACTCAGCCACAGCGCTGCATTACCCAGCCACATCAGTGCATTACTCAGCCACAGCACTGCATTACTCAGCCACAGCGCTGCATTACTCAGCCACAGCACTGCATTACTCAGCCACATCAGTGCATTACTCAGCCACAGTGCTGCATTACTCAGACACAGCGCTGCATTACTTAGCCACATCAGTGCATTACTCAGCCACAGCGCTGCATTACTCAGCCACAGTGCTGAATTACTCAGCCACAGCGCTGCATTACTCAGCCACAGCGCTGCATTACTCAGCCACAGCGCTGCATTACTCAGCCACATCGCTGCATTGCTCAGCCACATCAGTGCATTACTCAGCCACAGCACTGCATTACTCAGCCACAGCACTGCATTACCCAGCCACATCAGTGCATTACCCAGCCACATCAGTGCATTACTCAGCCACATCAGTGCATTACTCAGCCACATCAGTGCATTACTCAGACACAGAGCTGCATTACTTAGCCACATCAGTGCATTACTCAGCCACAGCGCTGCATTACCCAGCCACATCAGTGCATTACTCAGCCACAGCACTGCATTACTCAGCCACAGCACTGCATTGCTCAGCCACAACACTGCATTACTCAGCCACATCAGTGCATTACTCAGCCACAGCGCTGCATTACTCAGCCACAGCGCTGCATTACTCAGCCACATCGCTGCATTACTCAGCCACATCAGTGCATTACTTTGCCACAGCACTGCATTACTCAGCCACAACACTGTATTACCTAGCCACATCAGTGCATTACTCAGCCACATCAGTGCATTACTCAGCCACAGCAGTGCATTACTCAGCCACAGCAGTGCATTACTCAGCCACAGCGCTGCATTACTCAGCCACAGCGCTGCATTACTCAGCCACAGCGCTGCATTACTCAGCCACAGCGCTGCATTACTCAGCCACATCAGTGCATTACTCAGCCACAGCAGTGCATTACTCAGCCAAAGCACTGCATTACTCAGCCACATCAGTGCATTACCTAGTCACATCAGTGCATTACCTAGTCACATCAGTGCATTACCTAGCCACATCAGTGCATTACTCAGCCACATCAGTGCATTCCTCAGCCACATCAGTGCATTACTCAGCCACATCAGTGCATTACTCAGCCACAGCGCTGCATTACTCAGCCACAGCGCTGCATTACTCAGCCACAGCGCTGCATTACTCAGCCACAGCGCTGCATTACTCAGCCACAGCGCTGCATTACTCAGCCACAGCAGTGCATTACTCAGCCACAGCACTGCATTACTCAGCCACAGCAGTGCTGAGGCGTGGAGGTGAAGTTTCAGGATGACAATGATGAGTTCCAAGGAGTCTCCATAATACGGCTCAACAAGCCCTGGGAGACAGCTGTGTCTGCATGCAATACTGTGAACAGGACGGACACACACACACACTCCTTACATCCCACAGCCACAAGTGTTATTAGGGGGAATGTTCTCACTAAAACACAGTCTGCGTCCCAAATGGTGCCTTTCCCTTCATAGGCCTATAGGGCTCTGGTCAAAAGTAGTGCACTACAGTATATAGGGAATAGGGTGCCATTTGGGACTTTGCCATACCATTAGCCTACTGTAGCCGCTACAATAACAACTTCTATGGCTTTAAAGGGTGAAACTACATATGTACTGACTTTACAAGGCAACATGTGTGAATAAGGGTGACTTGGATCAGTCTGTGGATAATATTCAGGTGTGTGTGTGTGTGCGTGTGCGTGCGTGTCAAACTGTCCCTGGTTCTACTGTAGCTGGTCTCTGCTCCCTCAAGGCATTCCAGCTTTAAACTAACATGGGACTATGTCCAAAGCCAACAACCCAAGTTGGACCGGCACAGTTGATCCAGTTGCTGTGGAGACAAGAAAAAGGTCTGTCTACAAACATTTCCTTACCTGTTCCCACACACTTTCTGTGACGTGGGTTATTCTTCTGTTTCAAGGCCTAGCTAGTTCTCTCTCTCTCTCTATCTATACGGGTGTTTTGTTGTGGCATGTTAAACAACCTTACCTTTAATAGGGCATATAGACAGACACACCTCCTCCCGGAACTGAGCACAACCTTACCTTTAATAGGGCATATAGACAGACACACCTCCTCCCGGAACTGAGCACAACCTTACCTTTTAATAGGGCATCTAGACCCACCTCCTCCCGGAACTGAGAGAGCTCCGTCATAAAATAATGGAATTTATCCACGCACTTTGTTGATACCTCTCAGGCCTTCAGTTACATTGATGGGTTGTGTCCCAAAATGGCACCCTGTAGGGCGGGCCTCTGGTCAAAAGTAGTGCACTATATGGGGAATAGGGTGCTATTTGGGACACGTCCCCAAAGGTCTCTCACATTCAGGTATTCAACTCACCTTAAGTGCGTAAAACTGTGATGTTTGTCTTCTCGACGTTGAGAACAGTTATGAGTACAGATCAGTGGCTCCAAAGTTTCCAGTTTCCTCCAAGGAAATCCAGCGTGGGGTCTTCTCCTTAGCCTTTAAAGTTAAAACAGCATTGAGAGATGAGAAGCAGAGATTATTTAAGGACACTACAGGCCTGAAATACTGTACTATAGAATAAAAAGTGCTAATATAAAGGAACTTACCATGCAACACACTGTCTGTCCTGTCTGAATACATGCCCCACACTGCCTATCCTGTCTGAATACATGCACCACACTGCCTGTCCTGTCTGAATACATGCCCCACACTGCCTATCCTGTCTGAATACATGCACCACACTGCCTGTCCTGTCTGAATACATGCCCCACACTGCCTGTCCTGTCTGAATACATGCACCACACTGCCTGTCCTGTCTGAATACATGCCCCACACTGCCTGTCCTGTCTGAATACATGCCCCACACTGCCTGTCCTGTCTGAATACATGCCCCACACTGCCTGTCCTGTCTGAATACATGCCACACACTGTCTGTCCTGTCTGAATACATGCCCCACACTGTCTGTCCTGTCTAAATACATGCACCACACTGCCTGTCCTGTCTGAATACATGCCCCACACTGCCTGTCCTGTCCTGTCTGAATACATGCCCCACACCGCCTGTCCTGTCTGAATACATGCCCCACACTGCCTGTCCTGTCTGAATACATGCCCCACACTGTCTGTCCTGTCTGAATACATGCCCCACACTGTCTGTCCTGTCTAAATACATGCCCCACACTGCCTGTCCTGTCTGAATACATGCCCCACACTGCCTGTCCTGTCTCTATACATGCACCACACTGCATGTCATGTCTGAATACATGCCCCACACTGCCTGTCATGTCTGAATACATGCCCCACACTGCCTGTCCTGTCTGAATACATGCACCACACTGTCTGTCCTGTCTGAATACATGCAGCACACTGCCTGTCCTGTCTGAATACATGAACCACACTGCTTGTCCTGTCTGAATACATGCACCACACTGCCTGTCCTGTCTGAATACATGAACCACACTGCCTGTCCTGTCTGAATACATGCACCACACTGCCTGTCCTGTTTGAATACATGCACCACACTGCCTGTCCTGTCTGAATACATGCCCCACACTGTCTGTCCTGTCTGAACACGTTCTCTTCTATACACCTGCTTCTACTGTCAACAGAATAGCTTAGCTTCCTCAATCCACACATGCCATGCAGGAGTAGTCATAAATACATGGCAAAGTGCTAGATTAAGTGCTAGATTGTCCGGTCAGGTCATCTCTACAGTCCTAAGTCTCCTCTTAACACTCAACTCCCAGCAGGACAGCACCTTTAATTGTCCTCCTTACACTATACTCCCAGCAGGACAGCACCTTTAATTGTCCTCCTTACACTATACTCCCAGCAGGACAGCACCTTTAATTGTCCTCCTTACACTATACTCCCAGCAGGACAGCACCTTTTAATTCTCTTCTTAACACTACTCCTAGCAGGACAGCACCTTTAATTGTCCTCCTTACACTATACTCCCAGCAGGACAGCACCTTTAATTGTCCTCCTTACACTATACTCCCAGCAGGACAGCACCTTTAATTATCTTCTTTACACTATACTCCTAGCAGGACAGCACCATTAATTATCCCTAAACCCAGTAGTAGACATGTCCAGACATGTAGCACAGATTCAGAAACACAGGGGGCAGGCAGGCTGGCACACATGTGTATCAGTGGAGGCTGCTGAGGGAAGGACAGCTCATGGGGCGGCAGGTAGCTTAGTGGTTAAGAGCGTTGTGTGAGGTCGCTGGTTCTAATCCCCGAGCCGACTAGGTGAAAAATCTGTCGATGTGCCCTTGAGCAAGGCACTTAACCCTAATTGCTTCTGTAAGTCGCTCTGGATAAGAGCGTCTGCTAAATGACTAAAAATGTAAAAATAATAATGTCTGGAACGGAACTCATGGAATCGCATCAAACACATGGTTCCCATTTGATACCATTCCACTAATCCACGATTACTTTATCCTATCCCAGGTATTCTTTAAAGAGGTGGGGTTTCAAATGTCTCCGGAAGGTGGTGAGCGACTCCGCTGTCCTGGCGTCGTGAGGGAGCTTGTTCCACCATTGGGGTGCCAGAGCAGCGAACAGTTGTGACTGGGCTGAGCGGGAACTATGCTTCCGCAGAGGAAGGGGAGCCAGCAGGCCAGAGGTGGATGAACGCAATGCCCTCGTTTGGGTGTAGGGACTGATCAGAGCCCGAAGGTACGGAGGTGCCGTTCCCCTCACTGCTCCATAGGCAAGCACCATGGTCTTGTAACGGATGCGAGCTTCAACTGGAAGCCAGTGGAGTGTGCGGAGGAGGGGGGTGACGTGAGAGAACTTGGGAAGGTTGAACACCAGACGGGCTGCGGCATTCTGGATGAGTTGTAGGGGTTTAATGGCACAGGCAGGGAGGCCAGCCAACAGCGAGTTGCAGTAATCCAGACGGGAGATGACAAGTGCCTGGATTAGGACCTGTGCCGCTTCCTGTGTAAGGCAGGGTCGTACTCTCCGAATGTTGTAGAGCATGAACCTGCAGGATCGGGTCACCGCCTTGATGTTAGCGGAGAACGACAGGGTGTTGTCCAGGGTCATGCCAAGGCTCTTCGCACTCTGGGAGGAGGACACAACGGAGTTGTCAACCGTGATGGCGAGATCATGGAACGGGCAGTCCTTCCCCGGGAGGAAGAGCAGCTCCGTCTTGCCAAGGTTCAGCTTGAGGTGGTGATCCGTCATCCATACTGATATGTCTGCCAGACATGCAGAGATGCGATTCGCCACCTGGTTATCAGAAGGGGGAAAGGAGAAGATTAGTTGTGTATCGTCAGCGTAGCAATGATAGGAGAGGCCATGTGAGGATATGACAGAGCCAAGTGACTTGGTGTATAGGGAGAATAGGAGAGGGCCTAGAACTGAGCCCTGGGGGACACCAGTGGTGAGAGCACGTGGTGCGGAGACAGCTTCTCGCCACGCCACTTGGCTATGGACTAATAAGAAAAGAGAGCATTAACAACAGACATTATTATTATTATTATTATTATTATTATTATTATTATTGATGGTTATATATCAGGACTGCCCAACCCTGTTCCTGGAGAGCTACCGTCCTGTAGGTTTTTGCTCCAACCCTAATCTAGCACACCTGATTCTAATAATTAGCAGGTTGACAAGCTGAATCAGGTTAGTAACACCTGGGGTTGGAGTGAAAACCTACAGGAGGGTAGCTCTCCAGGAACAGGGTTGGGCAACAATGTTATATATGAGCACTTCATGTACATTATGCAGCTTGTGTGTCTGCACCAGACCTGGGTTCAAATAGTACTTGAAATCATTGCAAATACTTCATCTTGATTGATTGAGCTTTCCCAACCCTGGTCCTCCAGTACCCCCAACAGTACACATTTATATTGTAACCCTGGACAAACACACCTCATTCAACTCATTGAGGGCTTGATGATTAGTTGACAAGTTGAATCAGGTGTGTTTGTCCAGGGTTACAATAAACATTTGTACTGTTGGAGGTACTGGAGGACCAGGGTTGGGGAACACTGGCTTAATGGACCAATAGAATTGTCCCAAAACAGCAAACCCCACCCATCTGGCACTCCAGGCAGGACAGATCAAATGCTCACAGTTTCAGATAGTATTTAACCCAGGTTAATCTCATGATTCAGTCAGCACAGATGATAATAGAGCTTCAATGATAGACACATTACGGTACAGCTTTTCAATCATTACAGTTAAAGAAAGTTACCAGACAGTGTAAAAGTTATTTGCAAATTATGGTGGAAAATAAGTATTTGGTCACCTACAAACAAGCAAGATTTCTGGCTCTCACAGACCTGTAACTTCTTCTTTAAGAGGCTCCTCTGTCCTCCACTCGTTACCTGTATTAATGGCACCTGTTTGAACTTGTTATCAGTATAAAAGACACCTGTCCACAACCTCAAACAGTCACACTCCAAACTCCACTATGGCCAAGACCAAAGAGCTGTCAAAGGACACCAGAAACAAAATTGTAGACCTGCACCAGGCTGGGAAGACTGAATCTGCAATAGGTAAGCAGCTTGGTTTGAAGAAATCAACTGTGGGAGCAATTATTAGGAAATGGAAGACATACAAGACCACTGATAATCTCCCTCGATCTGGGGCTCCACGCAAGATCTCACCCCGTGGGGTCAAAATGATCACAAGAACGGTGAGCAAAAATCCCAGAACCACACGGGGGGACCTAGTGAATGACCTGCAGAGAGCTGGGACCAAAGTAAAAAAGCCTACCATCAGTAACACACTACGCCGCCAGGGACTCATATCCTGCAGTGCCAGACGTGTCCCCCTGCTTAAGCCAGTACATGTCCAGGCCCGTCTGAAGTTTGCTAGAGTGCATTTGGATGATCCAGAAGAGGATTGGGAGAATGTCATATGGTCAGATGAAACCAAAATATAACTTTTTGGTAAAAACTCAACTCGTCGTGTTTGGAGGACAAACAATGGTGAGTTGCATCCAAAGAACACCATACCTGCTGTGAAGCATGGGGGTGGAAACATCATGCTTTGGGGCTGTTTTTCAGCAAAGGGACCAGGACGACAGATCCGTGTAAAGGAAAGAATGAATGGGGCCATGTATCGTGAGATTTTGAGTGAAAACCTCCTTCCATCAGCAAGGGCATTGAAGATGAAACGTGGCTGGGTCTTTCAGCATGACAATGATCCCAAACACACCGCCCGGGCAACGAAGGAGTGGCTTCGTAAGAAGCATTTCAAGGTCCTGGAGTGGCCTAGCCAGTCTCCAGATCTCAACCCCATAGAAAATCTTTGGAGGGAGTTGAAAGTCCGTGTTGCCCAACGACAGCCACAAAACATCACTGCTCTAGAGGAGATCTGCATGGAGGAATGGGCCAAAATACCAGCAACAGTGTGTGAAAACCTTGTGAAGACTTACAGAAAATGTTTGACCTGTGTCATTGCCAACAAAGGGTATATAACAAAGTATTGAGAAACGTTTGTTATTGACCAAATACTTATTTTCCACCATAATTTGCAAATAAATTCATAAAAAATCCTACAATGTGATTTTCTGGATTTTTTTTCTCATTTTGTCTGTCATAGTTGACGTGTACCTATGATGAAAATTACAGGCCTCTCTCATCTTTTTAAGTGGGAGAACTTGCACAATTGGTGGCTGACTAAATACTTTTTTTTCCCCACTGTAGATGAGGTGGTAATTGGGGAACACCATGTATTAGTAATAATGTGCTTCAGACATTGGTGTCAGCAGTGGGATTAAGAGTGAGTCTTCGTTCCAAATGGCACCCTATTCCCTTTTATAGTGCACTACTTTTGACCAGAGCCCTAAGGAATTGGGTGCCGTTTGGGAAGTCTCACTACATCAGAGAAGAAGGTAAGCTTCTCTGTGCTCCCTCAGAGAGCAGAGCAGAGCGGTCTCTGTGGTGCGGAAGGGAGCATTCTGAAGGAACAGCAAGCCAGTCAACAGTAGCTGGGGAGAATGCCAACAGGAGCAGTGCTTGCTGCCATGGCAACAGGGCAGCACCACAGTTCTTCCCACTCCATTAAGAAAGATGTGGTGGCTCTGTGGCTCTGCCCTCAATGGTGCTGTAACATGATGCTGCCGTGCTTACAGAGCCCATTGAGACTAAGCTGGGGAATTCAGCAGGTAATGAAAATAGCAGGGTTGTATCCCAAATGACACGCTATTCCCTATGTAGTGCACTACTTTTGACCAGGGCCAGCTCAGATCCATCGAGAAGATGTCACTGATACCAACCCACCGCTTGAGTTTCAAGCAGCAGAAACAAAAATACATTTGGGTGTTGTACCATACACACATGTACACACACACACCGCTGGGGAATATAGAATAATGAATAGAACCCTGGGGAATATAGAATAATGAATAGAACCCTGGGGAATATAGAATAATGAATAGAACCCTGGAGAATATAGAATAATGAATAGAACCCTGGAGAATATAGAATAATGAATAGAACCCTGGGGAATATAGAATAATGAATAGAACCCTGGGGAATATAGAATAATGAATAGAACCCTGGGGAATATAGAATAATGAATAGAACCCTGGGGAATATAGAATAATGAATAGAACCCTGGGGAATTTAGAATTGAACCCTGGGGAATATAGAATAATGAATAGAACCCTGGGGAATATAGAATAATGAATAGAACCCTGGGGAATATAGAATAATGAATAGAACCCTGGGGAATAATGAATAGAACCCTGGGGAATATAGAATAATGAATAGAACCCTGGGGAATATAGAATAAGCTGAATATTCTGAGGTTGGAGCACTTTGATATTCGCCTTGACCCAATCAATTCAGCATAGAGTGCACTACATTTGACCAGTTGTGGAAAAGGTACTCAATTGTCATACTTGAGTAAAAGTAAAGATACCTTAACAGAAAATGACTCAAGTAAAAGTGAAAGTTACCCAGTAAAATACTACTTGAGTAAAAGTCTAAAAGTATCTGATTTTAAATGTACTTAAGTACAGTGGTAGAAAAAGTACTCAAACGTCATACTTGAGTAAAAGTACAAAGTAAAAGCTATACATCGAGGCAGTAGGGATGACAAAGCGTTATATTGATAGGTGCCATAATTCTGTCCTGCTTGAGCATTCTAAATGTAACGAATACTTTTAGGTGTCAGGGAAAATGTATGGAGTAAAAAGTACATTATTTTCTTTAGGAATGTAGTGGAGTAAAAGTAAAAGTTGTCAAAAATATAAATAGTAAAGTACAGATACCCCCCCCAAAACGACTTAAGTAGTAGTTAAAAGTATTTCTACTTAAGTACAGTGGGGGAAAAAAGTATTTAGTCAGCCACCAATTGTGCAAGTTCTCCCACTTAAAAAGATGAGAGAGGCCTGTAATTTTCATCATAGGTACACGTCAACTATGACAGACAAAACGAGAAAAAAAATCCAGAAAATCACATTGTAGGATTTTTTATGAATTTATTTGCAAATTATGGTGGAAAATAAGTATTTGGTCAATAACAAAAGTTTCTCAATACTTTGTTACATACCCTTTGTTGGCAATGACACAGGTCAAACGTTTTCTGTAAGTCTTCACAAGGTTTTCACACACCGTTGCTGGTATTTTGGCCCATTCCGCCATGCAGATCTCCTCTAGAGCAGTGATGTTTTGGGGCTGTCATTGGGCAACACAGACTTTCAACTCCCTCCAAAGATTTTCTATGGGGTTGATTGGTGGCTGACTAAATACTTTTTTTCCCCACTGTACTTTACACCACTGCATTTGACCAGGGCCCATTGGGTTCTGGTGAAAATTAGTGCTCTGGTCAAAAGTAGTGCACTATGTAGGGAATAGGGTGCCATTTGGGACACAAAGTCTGTCACCAGTGAGAACAGTGAGCGAGAACATTGCAGCCGCTGTCACACCTACTCCTGCTCCCTCCCTCCGGCGCTCAATGTCGCCGGTCTACGAACCACCGGTCCTGGCAACCCACATTGCGCACACCTGGCAACCATCATTGCGCACACCTGGACTTCATCACCACCCTGATTACTCTCCCTTCATATAGCCCTCAGTAGCCTTAGTCATCAGGCAGGATTAGTTTTTGGTTATGTTCAGTACGCTGCTCCTGTTTTGTATTTTCTTCACATTTATTATTAAACTCACCTTCTGCACCTGCTTCCTGACTCCCTGAGTTTACGTCACAGCCCCACACTACAGCTGTTTTAACACCGATATAGAAGATGTGGATTGTGTCCATCTTACCTTTGGTTGTATTTGACCTGGATAAACAAATCCAGTCTGATAGCCAATGGGTAGTAGTCAAGAAGGAACAGTATGCATGTGCCTGGATTCAAGCCTGAGAGTCCCGGTTTCTACATATTAATGCCTTTTACATGTGTTTGGGAGCCAAGACGCTCTCCATTCAGCCGAAAATAGAAGGCCACTGCTTACGCACATCATCTTCATCCAGAATGCAGTCTATGGAGACGGATGAAGAGGAAGAGGGGGAGAGATTTGTTCAGAGTGGAGGAATACCACAGACCACTGACTGGAGGAGTGTTGAAGATTGAAAAATTCTGTTCCTTTATGTCAGGATCTGTTTCATTGAGAGCTAAAATGGGGAAAAATAAAAAAAACTTTACTTTATAAAGAGAAGGTAAAGGACAAGGCTTGAAGGTAAAATATACGCCCCAAATGGCACCCTATTCCATTTATAGTGCACTACTTTTGACCAGGGCCCATCATTATTATGAATGCATCATCGTCATCATCCTCAACAACAACATCATCATCATGTTGCCACCATACCAGGGAAGGAACAGCATTGTGTGCAAAACTTTTTATGAAAGTGTTCATTCATTTTCTTTTGATAACACCATATCACACTTCGCTATTGCCTATGTGGTTCCTGTCCTTGGAACTAGCGATAGCGATCGGCAATTTCACCAGAGTTACAAGATGTCACTCCCCCCCGGTTGCGCAAACACAATGGCTTGTTAAATCTAGTATAAAAATGGTGAGTTGTTGGAGAGATGTCACTGTTGTAATTTTTCATTTTACGTATGTACAGTTGAAGTCGGAAGTTTACATACACCTTAGCCAAATACATTTAAACTCAGTTTTTCACAATTCCTGACATTTAATCCTAGTAAAAATTCCCTGTCTTAGGTCAGTTAGGATCACCACTTTATTTTAAGAATGTGAAATGTCAGAATAATAGTATAGAGAATTATTTTTCAGCTTTTATTTCTTTCATCACATTCCCAGTGGGTCAGAAGTTTACATACACTCAATTAGTATTTGGTAGCATTGCCTTAAAATTGTTTAACTTGGGTCAAATATTTCGGGTAGCCTTCCACAAGCTTCCCACAATAAGTTGGGTGAATTTTGGCCCATTCCTCCTGACAGAGCTGGTGTAACTGAGTCAGGTTTGTAGGCCTCCTTACTTGCACGCACTTTATCAGTTCTGCCCACACATTTTCTATAGGTTTGAGGTCAGGGCCTTGTGATGGCCACTTTGTTGTCCTTAAGCCATTTTGCCACAACTTTGGAAGTATGCTTGGGGTCATTGTCCATTTGGAAGACCCATTTGCGACCAAGCTTTAACTTCCTGACTGATGTCTTGAGATGTTGCTTCAATATCTCCACATAATTTTCCTTTCTCATGATGCCATCTATTTTGTGAAGTGCATCAGTCCCTCCTGCAGCAAAGCACCCCCACAGCATGATGCTGCCACCCCCGTGCTTCACGGTTGGGATGGTGTTCTTCAGCTTGCAAGTACCCCCTTTTTCCTCCAAACATAACGATGGTCATTATGGCCAAACAGTTATATTTTTGTTTCATCAGACCAGAGGACATTTCTCTCAAAAGTACGATATTTTTCCCCATGTGCAGTTGCAAACCGTAGTCTGGCTTTTTTATGGCGGTTTTGGAGCAGTGGCTTCTTCCTTGCTGAGCGGCCTTTCAGGTTATGTCGATATAGGACTCGTTTTACTGTGGATATAGATACTTTTGTACCTGTTTCGTCCAGCATCTTCACAAGGTCCTTTGCTGTTGTTCTGGGATTGATTTGCACTTTTCGCACCAAAGTACGTCTTCTTCCTGAGCGGTATGACGGCTGTGTGGTCCCATGGTGTTTATACTTGCGTACTATTGTTTGTACAGATGAACGTGGTACCTTCAGGCGTTTGGAAATTGCTCCCAAGGATGAACCAGACTTGTGGAGATCTACAATTTTTTTGCTGAGGTCTTGGCTGATTTCTTTTGATTTTCCCATGATGTCAAGCAAAGAGGCACTGAGTTTGAAGGTAGGCCTTGAAATACATCCACAGGTACACCTCCAATTGACTCAAATGATGTCAATTAGCCTATCAGAAGCTTCTAAAGCCATGACATCATTTTCTGGAATTTTCCAAGCTGTTTAAAGACACAGTCAACTTAGTGTATGTAAACTTCTGACCCACTGGAATTGTGATTCAGTGAATTATAAGTAAAATAATCTGTCTGTAAACAATTGTTGGAAAAATTACTTGTGTCATGCACAAAGTAGATGTCCTAACCGACTTGCCAAAACTATAGTTTGTTAACAATACATTTTTGGAGTGGTTGAAAAACAAGTTTTAATGACTCCAACCTAAGTGTAGGTAAACTTCCGACTTCAACTGTACATAGCGGACCTGGGTACAAATACATGTGTATTTGATTTGCTATTTAAATACTTATTTTCTGTGTATTGGAGTATTTTTTTAAATAATGTTTCCCGAATCAACTACTTCTATTATAAGTATTTGAAAGTGTTTTCAAATACTTTCCTATAAATATCCCACTATTTAAAAGTATTTCAAATACTTATTTCCAAATGCATAATTTCAAATGCCAAACAGACCTGGTTCAAATGCATGGGAGTATTTAAATATTTGTATAAATTCTGTGTTTTTGAGTATTTTCAAATACATGCCAATACTTTCCAACTTGTGTTTTCAAATAAAAAATATCAAAATACTTACTTCCGAATGTCTTTGAAAGTAATTGAAATAGTTTAGTAAACCAGGTCTGATAAAAAGTGTTTACCAACTGATCTCTGTCAGTGTAAATGAAAGTCAGCCCCTGGACACTATACCGCTAGCATCTGCTCTGCTCTCTATAACCTCCACCGCTAAGAGCCTCTGTTAAAGCTCTTCAGACAACAACATAACTGATACTTCTTTCTATCTCTCGCTCTGTCTCTCTCTCTCTCTTGCTCTCTCTCTTGCTCTCTCTGTCTCTCTCTCTCTCTCTCGCTCTCTCTCTTTCTCTCTCTCTTGCTCGCTCTCTCTCTTTCTCTCTCTCTTGCTCGCTCTCTCTCTCTCTCTGTCTCTCTCTCTCTCGCTCTGTCTCTCTCTCGTGCACTCTCACTCACTCTCCATTAGAACAGAACCTACAGAATCTACCTGTGAATCCAGTCTACATTCCAATGAATCATGGTACATTTCTTCAAATTTTGCATGTTAAGTATGAGGTTGGATGGGGAGTGTCGCTGCACAGCTATTTTCAGGTCTCTCCAGAGATGTTCGATCGGGTTCAAGCCTGGGCTCTGGATGGGCTACTCAAGGACATTCAGAGACTTGTCCCGAAGCCACTCCTGTGTTGTTTTGGCTGTGTGCTTAGGGTTGTTGTCATGTTGGAAGGTGAACCTTTGCCCCAGTCTGAAGTCCTGAGTGCTCTGGAGCAGGTTTTCATCAAGGATCTCTCTGTACTTTGCTCTGTTCATCTTTCCCTCGATCCTGACTAGTCTCCCAGTCCCTGCCGCTGAAAAACATCCCCACATGTTGATTTTGTGGTCAATTAGGCTAACCATTTCTTTGTGGATTTTGATTAGTGCTTGCTTGGGGTTATTATCTTGCTGGAAGATCCACTTCTGGTAGAGGCAAAAAGTTTTGGCCAAAAATGCCGTTGACCTTAACAAGGGCACCAGGACCAGTGGAAGCTAAATTACGCCATAACATCAAAGATCCACCACCATATTTTACCGTAGGTATGAGGTAATTTTCTGCATATGCTTCTGTTTTTCAACACCAAACCCACCACTGGTGGGAGTGGTCAGAGAGCTCTATGTTAATTTTACATTTTTTTACATTTTAGTCATTTAGCAGACGCTCTTATCCAGAGCGACTTACAGTTAGTGAATACATTTTATTTTTTATTTTTTTATTTTTTTTATACTGGCCCCCCGTGACCATGGCACAGGTTCCTATCCAAGTGCCAATGTCAGTTATCAAACTCCAGGAGGTGCTATGGTCAGATGACATGAAAGGTCAATGGCATGAACATTACCCAGGAATATACAGTGGGGAAAAAAAGTATTTAGTCAGCCACCAATTGTGCAAGTTCTCCCACTTAAAAAGATGAGAGAGGCCTGTAATTTTCATCATAGGTACACGTCAACTATGACAGACAAACTGAGAAAAAAATATCCAGAAAATCACATTGTAGGATTTTTAATGAATTTATTTGCAAATTACGGTGGAAAATAAGTATTTGGTCACCTACAAACAAGCAAGATTTCTGGCTCTCACAGACCTGTAACTTCTTCTTTAAGAGGCTCCTCTGTCCTCCACTCGTTACCTGTATTAATGGAACCTGTTTGAACTTGTTATCAGTATAAAAGACACCTGTCCACAACCTCAAACAGTCACACTCCAAACTCCACTATGGCCAAGACCAAAGAGCTGTCAAAGGACACCAGAAACAAAATTGTAGACCTGCACCAGGCTGGGAAGACTGAATCTGCAATAGGTAAGCAGCTTGGTTTAAAGAAATCAACTGTGGGAGCAATTATTAGGAAATGGAAGACATACAAGACCACTGATAATCTCCCTCGATCTGGGGCTCCACGCAAGATCTCACCCCGTGGGGTCAAAATGATCACAAGAACGGTGAGCAAAAATCCCAGAACCACACTGACCTGCAGAGAGCTGGGACCAAAGTAAAAAAGCCTACCATCAGTAACACACTACGCCGCCAGGGACTCAAATCCTGCAGTGCCAGACGTGTCCCCCTGCTTAAGCCAGTACATGTCCAGGCCCGTCTGAAGTTTCGCTAGAGTGCATTTGGATGATCCAGAAGAGGATTGGGAGAATGTCATATGGTCAGATGAAACCAAAATAGAACTTTTTGGTAAAAACTCAACTCGTCGTGTTTGGAGGACAAAGAATGCTGAGTTGCATCCAAAGAACACCATACCTGCTGTGAACCATCGGGGTGGAAACATCATGCTTTGGGGCTGTTTTTCTGCAAAGGGACCAGGACGACTGATCCGTGTAAAGGAAAGAATGGGGCCATGTATCGTGAGATTTTGAGTGAAAACCTCCTTCCATCAGCAAGGGCATTGAAGATGAAACGTGGCTGGGTCTTTCAGCATGACAATGATCCCAAACACACCGCCCGGGCAACGAAGGAGTGGCTTCGTAAGAAGCATTTCAAGGTCCTGGAGTGGCCTAGCCAGTCTCCAGATCTCAACCCCATAGAAAATCTTTGGAGGGAGTTGAAAGTCCGTGTTGCCCAGCTACAGCCACAAAACATCACTGCTCTAGAGGAGATCTGCATGGAGGAATGGGCCAAAATACCAGCAACAGTGTGTGAAAGGGTGTATATAACAAAAAGTATTGAGAAACTTTTGTTATTGACCAAATACTTATTTTCCACCATAATTTGCAAATAAATGCATTAAAAATCCTACAATGTGATTTTCTGGATTCTTTTTTCTCATTTTGTCTGTCATAGTTGACGTGTACCTATGATGAAAATTACAGGCCTCTCTCATCTTTTTAAGTGGGAGAACTTGCACAATTGGTGGCTGACTAAATACTTTTTTCCCCCACTGTAGGGGGCCATTTGGGGCATAGTGAGAGGAAGCAGACCCTTTGACCTCCAGTGAACCAGACTCACATCCTGCCCTTCTCTGTACTGTTTCTAGTTGCAGTACCGGCTACACACAACAGAGGGCAGTGTTCAACACAGCACATATTAAAACCCAGCATTCAATACATGACACAATCCCTTGTATTGTACATTTGGGATTCCAGTTGCAGAAAAATGACATTAGCATGTAGGAAGGCTGGACTATATTTGGAGTAAGGGGTGGAACACCCAGACCATAACCATGACAACAGTAAAAACAAAGGAGATATGATGAGATTTCACTTCATCATCATCATATCCTCACTTCTGCTAAGTTTTCTTTAAACATTTGGTAAGTGATAAAATTCTCATCAAAATCCACACAACTCTCTCCATGTCATAGGGTTCTGGTCAAAAGTAGTGCACTATACAGGGCACAGGGGGTCATTTTCATCAGACCAGAGAATCTTGTTTCTCATGGTCTGAGAGTCTTTAGGTGCCTTTCCGCAAACTCCAAGCGGTCTGTCATGTGCATTTTATTGAGGAGTGGCTTCCGTCTGGCCACTCTACCATAAAGTGCTGATTGGTGGAGTGCTGCAGAGATGGTTGTCCTTCTGGAAAGTTCTCCCATCTCCACAGAGGAACTCTAGAGCGCTGTCAGAATGACCATCAGGTTCTTGGTCACCTCCCTGACCAAGGCCCTTCTCCCCCGATTGCTCAGTTTGTCAGCTCTAGGAAGAGTCTTGGTGGTTCCAAACATCTTCCATTTAAGAATGATGGAGGCCACTGTGTTCTTGGGGACCTTCAATGCTGCAGACATTTTTTGGTACCCTTCCCCAGATCTGTGCCTCGACACAATCCTGTCTTGGAGCTCTACGGACAATTCCTTCGACCTCATGGCTTGGTTTTTGCTCTGACATGCACTGTCAACTGTGGGACCTTATATAGACAGGTGTGTGCCTTTCCAAATCATGTCCAATTAGTTGAATTTCCACAGGTGGACTCCAATCAAGTTGTATAAACATCTCAAGGATGATCAATGGAAACAGGATGCACCTGAGCTGAATTTTGAGTGTCATAGCAAAGGGTCTGAATACTTATGTAAATAAAGTATTTCTGTTCGTTTTTTTTATACATTTGCTTTGTCATTATGGGGTATTGTGTGTAGATTGATGAGAAAAAACATGTATTTAATCCATTTTAGAATAAGGCTGTAACGTAACAAAATATGGAAAAAGTCAAGGGGTCTGAATACTTTCCGAAGGTGGGGAAATGACTGATTGGCCTGTAGAGGCTTCTAGAACATTGTGTGGCAAGTTATTTGATAAACATTGAACTGTTGCCAGGAAGATCTGCTTTGCTACTTGGTTCCAATCAGTGATAAAGTGGAACACTGGAGCGAGTGGAGTGGTAGTTAGCCTGCCCTGCTCTGCAGGGACAAAGTCAGACGTGGACAAGCACCTCTCCAGACTAAGCCATTAGCAGTAGCATAGAAAAACATTCTCCCTCCCTCTCTCTCTCTCTCTCTTCTCTCTACCCTCTCTCTTTCCACTTTGTCTGTCTGCCCTTGCTTATTACCCTCTGAATCAGGCAATTATTATATTGAAAACAGGGAGATAAATAATAGATGAATGAAGTGGATCTGACATTCATATAATCTCTCGTGGACAGAAAACGAGTTGTCTTCATATCTTAACAAACCTAGAATGCGTCCCAAATCGTGCCCTATTCCTATGGGTTTATGGTCAAAAGTAGTGTGCTATGTAGGAAATAGGGTGCCTGATGACTCACCCTCAATTTAATTCCTCTGCTCTATCGATCACTACATGCATTCAGTCTGAAACTGCCACCCTAGAAGTCGTTTGTGGGACTTCAAAATGAGGGGCGTTGTACAAAACAAATTAATCAGCGATTGGATCGGCTCTAACCAATCAGAGTATCAAAGTTGATAACGTCATCATGTAGGCCGGCTCTGGGACCAATCAGAACGGTCAAAATTCAGACTCATCGTGCAGAAGAAACTATGTGATGTGGACGGGCAGCCAGACAAGGGAAGAGGGTGCCATTTGGGACACATCCTCAACGGCTTTCTCATCAGTCTTTCTTTGGGAATAGACTACAACAGAATAGAGAGGCAGATCTCCCTCTCCCTACTGCGTGTCTGACAGACAATTTATGGAGGGAAAAATCACAGGTACTGGCCAGTAACACGTATTGGAAAATGTATTTATTCATAATTTATCAATCAAAATGGTGCACCAGCACTGACAGAACATCTATATCTAGTTTAAACTGACACATTTTCCAAATGGCACATTATTCCCTATTTAGTGCAATACTTTTAACCAGGGCGCCCCAATCCTATGGGCCGTGGTCAAACGCAGTGCACTAAATAGGGAATAGAGTGCCATTTGGGATGCAGACCTACTCTCCATCAACAACCCTCTTCACTCACCCACAGAGCCCTAGCAGTAGAACAGTAATGACTACCTCCACTCAACTTATGAACGATAAACATTTCCCCCCCAAATGCCTTCAAAATCTTGAACTGGAGACACTTGGATGCTCCTCTTCTGTTCTGTGTGAAAAACTAAACCATCTGTCTGTTTTTTTCTGTTAAGAGAAACCACAAGTATTGAAAAATGACACAGGTCTGCTTCACAAATGGCACCCTATTGCCTGTATAATGCACCCCCACCTGACTTGGTGGACAGTATATTCTTCAGGTTAGGTTTTACTTTATGTCTTTGCTCCCGTGTGCTGGTAAGGGCACAGATGACAGACAGGTAGGATTCCAGTTGAGGTGGCTTAATAATGCTGAATATGCACAGGCACGGAACAGCACAGCACAGTGTATGTAGTATGGATGGGCTAAGGCACTTAGCGGTCTGGCAACTTGCTTCAACCAAAGTGTGTGTGATTGTGTGTGTGTGTGTGTGTGTGTGTGTGTGGTATATCAACAAGGACGCACACTGGCCTTGGCTAACACAATGAAAGCTAACTGTTGGGAAAACACAAGGATGACTGGAACTTTCTCTCACTTGACTTCTCTCGAGCTGATCTTCTCTAAGCTGGAGATCGCCCAGCATGCTCTGCTCCACTTCAACGGTGGGCGGAGCTAAAGCTCTGATATGATGAACTACCAATTCTGATATGATTAACTACAAATACTTCACAGCCTTTTGTACTCTGGTCTTGGCACATGCGCTCTAGCCAACAGCTGGCAGATACAGTGCGGGTAGGCTTTGCTGGTAAACTAATCTACATGATGAGATTATTATGGATAAGAGCAAGAATATTTGTATTTGTCATTGTCAAACGGTTGGCCTCGGAAAGAAAAGTCCTCATTAACCACATTTCCATCCACAGTTTTTATGCCAGTAAAGTCATCCTGTATAAAAAAAGGTTCATCAGCTGTGATGGAAAGAGGACTATCTTCTGTACACCACCCCTACCTTGTCACAACACAACTGATTGGCTCAAACGCATTAAGAAGGAAAGAAATTCCACAAATTAACTTTTAACGAGGCATACCTGTTCATTGAAATGCATTCCAGGTGACTACCTCATGAAGCTGGTTGAGAGAATGCCAAGAGTGTGCAAAGCTGTCATCAAGGCAAAGGGTGGCTACTTTGAAGAATCTAAAATGTTAAATATATTTTGATTTGTTTAACACTTTTTGGGTTAATACATGATTCCATATTTGTTATTTCATAGTTTTGATGTCTTCACTATTATTCTACAATGTAGAAAATAGTCAAAATAAAGAAAAACCCTGGAATGAGTAGGTGTGTCCAAACTTTTGACTGGTACTGTATGTCATTTTCTTAACCCATCTAGTGACTAAATAACAGCATAGGTTTCAAGTATCATGCTACCTGGTCTTGGGTGTTATGGTGCATTCAAGACAACTGGGAACTCTGAAAAATACGAGGTCAGTGCTCTTCAGGTCGGAAAGTCCGAGCTCAAGAAAGAGGCCAGAGTTCCCGAGTTGGAATTCTGAGTTGGATGACCGTTCAAAGCGATTATTCCCAGTCGGAGCTCGTTTTTTTTCTCAGTTCCCAGTTGTTTTGAATGCGGCATCAGCCTGGGAGAAGTTACAGGAGAGACGGGTGGAACGAAAGTTACACAATGTTAACTGATGACCTAGAATAAAATAGAATATATGTTTAAACATAGGCCATTGTCTCCTCTAGTTCATATTGCTTTTATAATGTTAACAAAATATCAACAAGTGGCTGAATGTTTGAAAATTATATATGACATCATTACAATTATGCCTTAATCAATTGACTTGATGGATCAGCTTCTCACATAAGTTTTATCGACAGGTTAGGGCAGGGGTGTCAAACTCATTTTAGCTCAGGGGCCACATGGAGGAAAATCTATTCCCAAGTGGGCCGGACCGGTAAAATCATGGTATATATAACTTAAAAACAACAACTTCAGATTGTTTTCTTTGTTTTAATACGATCAACATAAAACATAAAGCTGGAGCCTGAGGACAGTGTGTCCAAAATAGTACAAGCCTAACATCACTATTAATCATAAAACACCTCAAGTTTATTTGAAAATTCTAAAGAAAAAGAACACACAAACACACAATGCCTCAGTGATTCACAGAACTGTTTCACAGA
This sequence comes from Coregonus lavaretus, assembly GCF_964263955.1. NCBI lineage: Eukaryota > Metazoa > Chordata > Actinopteri > Salmoniformes > Salmonidae > Coregonus > Coregonus lavaretus. The sequence goes on from NC_139990.1 coordinate 43,474,809, forward strand.
TCACAGAACTATATCAGGGTGTCATTTCTCAGGCAGAAATGTAGATACAAATAATGAAATCCTGTTCCCCAAACAAGTGCAAGAACCACAGAATCAAGAATAGGTTAAATATACAAATAAAATAAAAACAATTAAAAACAATAGCACATCAAGATAAAAACATAAAACATAAAGCTGGAGCCTGAGGACAGTGTGTCCAAAAGCACAACATCACTATTAATCATAAAACACCTCAAGTTATTTGAAAATTCTGAGGACAAAGAACACACAAACATACAATGCCTCATTGATTCACAGAAGTATATCACAGATCACAGAACTATATCAGGGTGTCTCATGCAGCACTTTAAGTGGGGTTGCATAGTTTATTTGACTACTGATACCTGGCATCTTTTAGCTTTCACCAGCGCATCAATATCAGGCGTCACATCCTGAGTGGCAGCCAACTTCAGGATGTGATTAAAGTGCTTGTGCGTGAGCCTTGAGCGCAGCTTTGTTTTATTTATGCTCATTACAGAGAAAACTTGCTCACAAAGATATGTGGTTCCAAACATGCACAACAGTTTTGCAGCAAGGGCTGTCAAGTTGGGGTAACCTGGCAAGAGATTCTGATAAAATGTGTCCAAGCCAGCTGCGGCAAATTTGCCCTACCAGATTGCACTTTCTCTCTGAACTTTGTCACAACGCCTGCTTTTTTCCCGATCATTGAGGACGCACCATCTGTAGCCAGGCTGACAGCGCGGGACCAGTCCACTCCGACCCTGTCCAGCGCGCCGACGAGTGCGGTGAAAATATCAGCTGCTGTTGTTGTATCTGTCATCGACACCAACTCCACGAACTCCTCAGTGACGGTCAATGTGTCATCAACTCCGCGGATGAAAATGGCCAGTTGTGCAACATCTGTAATGTCCGTGCTTTCATCAATTGCAACCGAAAACACAATAAATGACTTTACTTTTTGCTTCAACTGGCTGTCCAAATCCACTGAAAGATCGGAAATCCTGTCTGCAACTGTGTTTCCTGTCAGGCTGATATTTGCAAAAGCCTGGCGCTTTTCAGGGCACACAATCTCCGCTGCCTTCATCATGCATGTTTTTACAAATTCACCCTCACTAAATGGTTTTGAAGCCACTGCGATTTCATTAGCAATGAGGTAGCTAGCTTTCACTGCAGCGTCACTGATGTCTTGGCTGTGAGTAAACACAGACTGCTGTTTCTTCAGACCCGCCAACAGTTCATTCACCTTCTCTCTTCTCCGCTGTCCTTGAAAGTCATATTTGTCGGCATGAAGACTCACATAGTGGCGACGAAGGTTATATTCTTTCAGCACTGCACACCAAACATACAGCTTTCCCATTCAATTCCGTGAATAAATAGGAGGATGACCATTTTTCTTGGAACACTTTGCACTCTGCGTCCACTTTTCTCTTTTTTGACAGAGACATATTGGGGCAATGAGGGTGCCAAAGCACATAATGTTAAAAGTAGAAGCCGTAATAAATATCACGGGCAAAACAAAGTAGCTCATCCGGACTGGCTGCACTTGCTTGACCTACTTGCTCTGCCCCGGTATAAACAGTTTGCTTGCTTAACACAATTGCTATTGCGCCATTGGACACAATTGGAACAGCAGTTTCTTTTATTGAAAAATTGCAGCTCATTTTTATACTCTACAAAATCATCTCGCGGGCCGGATTAAACCCATCCGCGGGCTGGACATTTGACACCCCTGGGTTAGGGGTTAAAAAGATATACCTTTATGATTCTGGGAGTTAATTACCTTGTGTCAAGCCATGGAAATGTAATAAGCATGATGAGTTTGCCATTTGTGAAGAGAATAAAAAAATATCTAATTCTATCAAGACACGAGGTGCACGCATTACGTTAATATTGTAAGGCAAAATGTTGTGGTTGCGCAACATTGCGATGTTGACGCATGGTTCATTTTCATACATTTTGAACTATAGCATGAATTATTGAAATCGACACAAACATGAAATGATGGCTGATAGTACATTTGTTGAAAGTAACAAGCATTACTAAGCAGAAATATGGAGATAAGACCAATATTGTGCACTTCCCGCTAGCTGTTACTTCCATCCCAAGGCTGTATTTCTCCCGCACCGCCGGCCAACGTACAGAATAATTCGATATGCTCTGAGACCAGGTTGCGCCGGCAGGTACAAAATTAACTTTGCTGTATTTCCATTCTTGGTCTGTTTAATTTCAAGTCATTTATACTATAAACGAAATTACAGTTGCTAATGCTAGAGGACATATACATTATTTGTCATAAAATATGATCTCTCTAGCGCTATTGATCTGTGAGTAATTAGGAAAGAAACGGTGTTAAAGTGTTACTTTCATCCCGGTTCTTTCAACAGGGTAGTGTAGGATGCACCTTTCCAATAAATATCGAGGGTCTGATTCTGGTGACATGATGATCGATGCTTGACTGCCGTTTGACAAATAAAAATATTCTCACTATTATCCATAATAATCTCATAATGTAGACTAGCCTACCTGCACAGTCTACCAGCAAAGTATCTGCGAGCTGTTGACTAGAGCGCACGTGCCAAGACCACACATTTGCTATTTAGCGCAACAGTATTTGTGACAAAACTATCCGTAGAGTTGAAAATGCGATGGAAACACATTGAATTGAAGATTTTTATTCGGTACATGAAAACTTAAGCGAAAAAGTACATTTTGTGTGCACTACGTCATGCAGTGATTTTTATATTCAACAAGTCCGTTTGGTGGAAACACCACTGATGGGAAAATGTGATTTTTTTCTTTATACTTTTTTAGAATATTTGCATGAAAATCTGTCGCAAATTGGATGGAAACCTAGCTAGTGTCCGAGATTAGTCAAGACCGAGTAAAAATGTATCCGACATCGAGACAAGACCTATTAAAATCCATAAAAAGTGCTAATTCAACCCTGAAATGTGCTGACAATTCCAACTAATACACCAAGTTAATTTACTAAAATCATATAATTAGTACACAAACATATTTCATAAATTAATTTATTAAATTGCAAATACAATACAGCAATACTGTACTATCATACTAGCAACTGAATTATTTTTTTATACTGTTACTGTACTTTAACAAATGTATAGCAATATTGTAGTACTTACATTCTATAATCAAGGCAAATATTTTAAATTGACAACCATGGAAAGGTAACATTAGGAAGACAGGTGATCCTGTCACTTTGGACTTAAAACAACAGCAACAGAAATGAGAATCATAGTTAGCTGACATCCAATTCTGAAAAAGTGATACTACATCTGCTTTCAATACTCAGGTATTCACCGGGCTTTCCAGAAATCCTGCCAAAGGATTCTGGATTTCTTGCATATTCCCTTCAGAATTCAGGAATCTTCAAACTGGGATTTCTGGAAAACCTGGGAATTTTTGAAAAATTACCTGAATTGAAACCCTATTGGCACCCCATATGGTAGAAGTATTTACTGTGACAGACAAATCATAATATTGTCAGCTTGAAGCACTCAAAATATTTCAATCTCAGTGGCTAAATTGGACATGGTGACAAGTTTGGTGGTCATGGGTACATCTATAAGATTACACCAATCATTAAGATCCCCCTAAATACTTGTTGAGTATGTCAAAAATAATGTCAAAATGCTACTATATCAATACAGACTGTGGTAAAATAGCTTAATGAAGTGATGGAGAACTACATGCAACTCACTCCAACTTTCTGGTATTTGGTACAGTATCTCATGTTACAAAGTACAAGGAATCATTTAGAGAGCCATTCAATTACGACTGAAATTCCAAACATAAATACAGTACTAAGCAACAAATGTGTTTTTCATGTTAGATCAGATAGTATATTAACTGAAACACATGTCATATCCTCTTGAGCATGGAGATAATACACCTGAAAGTCTATACTGAATCAGCCCAGGTGTTCTGTTACGTTAACAGGTCTAAAATAAATCAATGTTTCTAGTCTGATGACAACAACCAAAGTAGTGTCTAGTTGTAACCAGGTAATGATTAGACAATAATCTACCCATAGACCCGAGGGAAATGTCAACCAAAACATTAGCATGTTGTGATTCTAGGAGTATTGGAATGTTACCAAGCAATATCTTAAGATAAGCCAAATAATACAACTGCATCAATATGCTGATAGGCTAAAACAACTAAATAACTGTTCTCATCTTCCACTTCCTTATCTTAGAAAATGAATTGAAGATTGGATTTTCATTTAATAATTTTGAAATCCAAAGGCAATTCAATTAAAACATTTAATAACATTTCCTGAAAAAAAATGGTTACGTTGATTCCTCAGTGCTTTCTAACTGATTGGGTGCTAATTTGCATACTACCATTGCACAAATCAAAAAGGGTAGAATCTATTCCACAGATTTGTCACAAAAACAAAACCAGAGTACAGTAGTTGAGAAACAAACTCTGACATCACATACAAGAGCTGTGAGAGGGACCTAGTTACTGATGATGTCATACTGTATTTTCTGTCCTAAGCCTTATGCAGAGCTTTTTCCCCCTCATCGTTATTGCAGAGTGGTTCCCAGTTCTGTTGTCTCCCCAAAGCCTAGTGACACTAGGCTGCCTTAGTACTGGAGCTGTGGTGACACTTTCAATCGGAGGACGGACTCATAGTAATGGATGGAACGGAATTTATGGTTTCCATGTGATACAATTCCATTCAATCAATTCCAGCCATTATTATGAGACGTCCTCCCCTCACCAGCCACCTCTGTACCGGAGGGTCGATAGCAACATGTACCTCTTCAAATAAAATCGTAGCCAGTCCCAGCCAGGCCTTAACCAATCAGAATGGTCATCTGGCTCCGGTGCGCTTGACAACGATAGTGCTAGCCACCATGTCATACACAGTCCTGTTGTGCTGGAAGAAGAAGACTGTGATGAAGGCCGGGAACAAGAAGGCAATGGAGAAGTTTTTGTTCAAGGCTCGGACTGTTGACCTGAAGAGGGACACACAAACAAAACGTGTGAAAGTCTCATAGATCATAGAAACAAACAAAACGTGTGAAAGTCTCAGAGATCATAGACACACCAACAACAAATGAGCAGAACATCAAGGGATTTCATCTAATAGCCAGACTGTCATGTTTGACCACATCACAGCATTAAAATCATGTCGGACAGAGGTGTCAAATAACCAAATGAGCTGGTTTATTATTTCACAACACGTGGATGGATGAGAGGGTTGGTGTTCGTGTGACCCACTACTTACGCAGAGAGACTAACGTTAGTGGCAGGCACCACAAGGACCCGGTTGGGTTGAACCAGGACAGAGGAATCACAGCTGACCACTCTGAGACCAATGAGAAACTTCCCTGGAGTGGCGCCCCCTGCTCCCCAAATGCACACAATCTGAAAGGAGACAATCAATCAATAAAACCGTATTATCCCCAGGGGGAAACTGTATTTACAGACAGAGAGGAGAAACATGATAAAATACACAGAACCCATATCAAAGAGTTAAACATCATCCCATTGCAAGGTCAGGACAAAGACAGAAACATCATCACACTGCAAGGTCAGGACAAAGACAGAAACATCATCACACTGCAAGGTCAGGACAAAGACAGAAACATCATCACACTGCAACTTCAGGACAAAGACAGAAACATCATCACACTGCAACTTCAGAACAAAGACAGGAACTTCATCACACTGCAACTTCAGGACAAAGACAGAATCATCATCACACTGCAACTTCAGGACAAAGACAGAAACATCATCCCACTGCAACTCCAGGACAAAGACAGAAACATCATCCCACTGCAACTTCAGGACAAAGACAGAAACATCATCCCACTGCAACTTCAGGACAATGACAGAAACATCATCCCACTGCAACTTCAGGACAATGACAGAAACATCATCCCACTGCAACTTCAGGACAAAGACAGAAACATCATCCCACTGCAAGGTCAGGACAAAGACAGAAACATCATCACACTGCAAGGTCAGGACAAAGACAGAAATATCATCACACTGCAAGGTCAGGACAAAGACAGAAACATCATCACACTGCAAGGTCAGGACAAAGACAGAATCATCATCACACTGCAACTTCAGGACAAAGACAGAAACATCATCACACTGCAAGGTCAGGACAAAGACAGAAACATCATCCCACTACAAGGTCAGGACAAAGACAGAAACATCATCCCACTGCAAGGTCAGGACAAAAACAGACACATAATCACACTGCAAGGTCAGGACAAAGACAGAAACATCATCACACTGCAAGGTCAGGACAAAGACAGAAACATCATCACACTGCAAGGTCAGGACAAAGACAGAAACATCATCACACTGCAAGGTCAGGACAAAGTCAGAATCATCATCACACTGCAACTTCAGGACAAAGACAGAAACATCATCACACTGCAAGGTCAGGACAAAGACAGAAACATCATCACACTACAAGGTCAGGACAAAGACAGAAACATCCTCCCACTGCAAGGTCAGGACAAAGACAGAAACATCATCACTGCAAGGTTAGGACAAAGACAGAAACATCATCACACTGCAAGGTCAGGACAAAGACAGAAACATCATCACACTGCAACTTCAGGACAAAGACAGAAACATCATCACACTGCAAGGTCAGGACAAAGACAGAAACATCATCACACTGCAAGGTCAAGACAAAGACAGAAACATCATCACACTGAAAGGTCAGGACAAAGACAGAAACATCATCCCACTGCAACTTCAGGAATAAAAAGACAGAAACATCATCCCACTGCAACTTCAGGACAAAGACAGAAACATCATCCCACTGCAACTTCAGGACAATGACAGAAACATCATCCCACTGCAACTTCAGGACAATGACAGAAACATCATCACACTGCAACTTCAGGACAAAGACAGAAACATCATCACACTGCAACTTCAGGACAATGACAGAAACATCATCCCACTGCAACTTCAGGACAATGACAGAAACATCATCACACTGCAACTTCTGGACAAAGACAGAAACATCATCACACTGCAACTTCAGGACAAAGACAGAAACATCATCCCACTGCAACTTCAGGACAAAGACAGAAACATCATCCCACTGCAACTTCAGGACAAAGACAGAAACATCATCCCACTGCAACTTCAGGACAAAGACAGAAACATCATCCCACTGCAACTTCAGGACAATGACATAAACATCATCCCACTGCAACTTCAGGACAAAGACAGAAACATCATCCCACTGCAACTTCAGGACAATGACAGAAACATCATCCCACTGCAACTTCAGGACAGAGACAGAAACATCATCCCACTGCAACTTCAGGACAAAGACATAAACATCATCCCACTGCAACTTCAGGACAATGACAGAAACATCATCACACTGCAACTTCAGGACAATGACAGAAACATCATCCCACTGCAACTTCAGGACAATGACAGAAACATCATCACACTGCAACTTCTGGACAAAGACAGAAACATAATCCCACTGCAACTTCAGGACAAAGACAGAAACATCATCCCACTGCAACTTCAGGACAAAGACAGAAACATCATCCCACTGCAACTTCAGGACAAAGACAGAAACATCATCCCACTGCAACTTCAGGACAAAGACAGAAACATCATCCCACTGCAACTTCAGGACAATGACATAAACATCATCCCACTGCAACTTCAGGACAAAGACAGAAACATCATCCCACTGCAACTTCAGGACAGAGACATAAATATCATCCCACTGCAACTTCAGGACAAAGACAGAAACATCATCACACTGCAACTTCAGAACAAAGACAGAAACATCATCACACTGCAACTTCAGGACAAAGACAGGAACATCATCACACTGCAACTTAAGGACAAAGACAGAATCATCATCACACTGCAACTTCAGGACAAAGACAGAAACATCATCACACTGCAACTTCAGAACAAAGACAGGAACATCATCACACTGCAACTTCAGGACAAAGACAGAATCATCATCACACTGCAACTTCAGGACAAAGACAGAAACATCCTCCCACTGCAACTTCAGGACAAAGATGGAAACATCCTCCCACTGCAACTTCAGGACAAAGACAGAAACATCATCCCACTGCAACTTCAGGACAATGACAGAAACATCATCCCACTGCAACTTCAGGACAATGACAGAAACATCATCACACTGCAACTTCAGGACAAAGACAGAAACATCATCACACTGCAACTTCAGGACAATGACAGAAACATCATCCCACTGCAACTTCAGGACAATGACAGAAACATCATCACACTGCAACTTCTGGACAAAGACAGAAACATAATCCCACTGCAACTTCAGGACAAAGACAGAAACATCATCCCACTGCAACTTCAGGACAAATACAGAAACATCATCCCACTGCAACTTCAGGACAAAGACAGAAACATCATCCCACTGCAACTTCAGGACAAAGACAGAAACATCATCCCACTGCAACTTCAGGACAATGACATAAACATCATCCCACTGCAACTTCAGGACAAAGACAGAAACATCATCCCACTGCAACTTCAGGACAATGACAGAAACATCATCCCACTGCAACTTCAGGACAGAGACAGAAACATCATCCCACTGCAACTTCAGGAAAAAACACATAAACATCATCCCACTGCAACTTCAGGACAAAGACAGAAACATCATCACACTGCAACTTCAGAACAAAGACAGAAACATCATCACACTGCAACTTCAGGACAAAGACAGGAACATCATCACACTGCAACTTCAGGAAAAAGACAGAATCATCCTCCCACTGCAACTTCAGGACAAAGATGGAAACATCCTCCCACTGCAACTTCAGGACAAAGACAGAAACATCATCACACTGCAACTTTAGAACAAAGACAGAAATATCATCACACTGCAACTTTAGGACAAAGACAGAAACATCATCACACTGCAACTTCAGGACAAAGACAGAAACATCATCCCACTGCAACTTCAGGACAAAGACAGAAACATCATCCCACTGCAAGGTCAGGACAAAGACAGGAACATCATCACACTGCAACTTCAGGACAAAGACAGAAACATCATCACACTGCAACTTCAGGACAAAGACAGAAACATCATCACACTGCAACTTCAGGACAAAGACAGAAACATCATCCCACTGCAACTTCAGGACAAAGACAGAAACATCATCCCACTGCAACTTCAGGACAAAGACAGAAACATCATCACACTGCAACTTCAGGACAATGACAGCAACATCATCCCACTGCAACTTCAGGACAAAGACAGAAACATCATCCCACTGCAAGGTCAGGACAAAGACAGAAACATCATCACAATGCAAGGTCAGGACAAAGACAGAAACATCATCACACTGCAAGGTCAGGACAAAGACAGAAACATCATCACACTGCAAGGTCAGGACAAAGACAGAATCATCATCACACTGCAACTTCAGGACAAAGACAGAAACATAATCACACTGCAAGGTCAGGACAAAGACAGAAACATCATCACACTGCAAGGTCAGGACAAAGACAGAAACATCATCACACTGCAAGGTCAGGACAAAGACAGAAACATCATCACACTGCAAGGTCAGGACAAAGACAGAATCATCACACTGCAAGGTCAGGACAAAGACAGAAAAATCATCACACTGCAAGGTCAGGACAAAGACAGAAACATCATCACACTACAAGGTCAGGATGAAGACAGAAACATCCTCCCACTGCAAGGTCAGGACAAAGACAGAAACATCATCCCACTGCAACTTCAGGACAAAGACAGAAACATCATCCCACTACAACTTCAGGACAATGACAGAAACATCATCCCACTGCAACTTCAGGACAAAGACAGAAACATCATCCCACTGCAACTTCAGGACAATGACAGAAACATCATCCCACTGCAACTTCAGGACAAAGACAGAAACATCATCCCACTGCAAGGTCAGGACAAAGACAGAAACATCATCACACTGCAAGGTCAGGACAAAGACAGAAACATCATCACACTGCAAGGTCAGGACAAAGACAGAAACATCATCACACTGCAAGGTCAGGACAATGACAGAAACATCATCACACTGCAACTTCAGGACAAAGACAGAAACATCATCACACTGCAACTTCAGGACAATGACAGATACATCATCCCACTGCAACTTCAGGACAATGACAGAAACATCATCACACTGCAACTTCAGGACAAAGACAGAAACATCATCCCACTGCAACTTCAGGACAAAGACAGAAACATCATCCCACTGCAACTTCAGGACAAAGACAGAAACATCATCCCACTGCAACTTCAGGACAAAGACAGAATCATCATCACACTGCAACTTCAGGACAAAGACAGAAACATCATCCCACTGGAACTCCAGGACAAAGACAGAAACATCATCCCACTGCAACTTCAGGACAAAGACAGAAACATCATCCCACTGCAACTTCAGGACAATGACAGAAACATCATCCCACTGCAACTTCAGGACAAAGACAGAAACATCATCCCACTGCAACTTCAGGACAATGACAGAAACATCATCCCACTGCAACTTCAGGACAAAGACAGAAACATCATCCCACTGCAAGGTCAGGACAAAGACAGAAACATCATCACACTGCAAGGTCAGGACAAAGACAGAAACATCCTCCCACTGCAAGGTCAGGACAAAGACAGAAACATCATCCCACTGCAACTTCAGGACAAAGACAGAAACATCATCCCACTGCAACTTCAGGACAATGACAGAAACATCATCCCACTGCAACTTCAGGACAAAGACAGAAACATCATCCCACTGCAACTTCAGGACAATGACAGAAACATCATCCCACTGCAACTTCAGGACAAAGACAGAAACATCATCCCACTGCAAGGTCAGGACAAAGACAGAAACATCATCACACTGCAAGGTCAGGACAAAGACAGAAACATCATCACACTGCAAGGTCAGGACAAAGACAGAAACATCATCACACTGCAAGGTCAGGACAAAGACAGAAACATCATCACACTGCAAGGTCAGGACAATGACAGAAACATCATCACACTGCAACTTCAGGACAAAGACAGAAACATCATCCCACTGCAACTTCAGGACAAAGACAGAATCATCATCACACTGCAACTTCAGGACAAAGACAGAAACATCATCCCACTGCAACTCCAGGACAAAGACAGAAACATCATCCCACTGCAACTTCAGGACAAAGACAGAAACATCATCCCACTGCAACTTCAGGACAATGACAGAAACATCATCCCACTGCAACTTCAGGACAAAGACAGAAACATCATCCCACTGCAACTTCAGGACAATGACAGAAACATCATCCCACTGCAACTTCAGGACAAAGACAGAAACATCATCCCACTGCAAGGTCAGGACAAAGACAGAAACATCATCACACTGCAAGGTCAGGACAAAGACAGAAACATCATCACACTGCAAGTTCAGGACAAAGACAGAAACATCATCACACTGCAAGGTCAGGACAAAGACAGAATCATCATCACACTGCAACTTCAGGACAAAGACAGAAACATCATCCCACTGCAACTTCAGGACAATGACAGAAACATCATCCCACTGCAACTTCAGGACAAAGACAGAAACATCATCCCACTGCAACTTCAGGACAAAGACAGAAACATCATCCCACTGCAACTTCAGGACAATGACAGAAACATCATCACACTGCAAGGTCAGGACAAAGACAGAAACATCATCACACTGCAAGGTCAGGACAAAGACAGAAACATCATCCCACTGCAACTTCAGGACAAAGACAGAAACATCATCCCACTGCAACTTCAGGACAAAGACATAAACATCATCCCACTGCAACTTCAGGACAATGACAGAAACATCATCCCACTGCAACTTCAGGACAATGACAGAAACATCATCACACTGCAACTTCAGGACAAAGACAGAAACATCATCACACTGTAACTTCAGGACAATGACAGAAACATCATCCCACTGCAACTTCAGGACAATGACAGAAACATCATCACACTGCAACTTCAGGACAAAGACAGAAACATAATCCCACTGCAACTTCAGGACAAAGACAGAAACATCATCCCACTGCAACTTCAGGACAAAGACAGAAACATCATCCCACTGCAACTTCAGGACAAAGACAGAAACATCATCCCACTGCAACTTCAGGACAAAGACAGAAACATCATCCCACTGCAACTTCAGGACAATGACAGAAACATCATCCCACTGCAACTTCAGGACAAAGACAGAAACATCATCCCACTGCAACTTCGGGACAATGACAGAAACATCATCCCACTGCAACTTCAGGACAGAGACAGAAACATCATCCCACTGCAACTTCAGGACAAAGACAGAAACATCATCCCACTGCAACTTCAGGACAAAGACAGAAACATCATCACACTGCAACTTCAGAACAAAGACAGAAACATCATCACACTGCAACTTCAGGACAAAGACAGAAACATCATCCCACTGCAACTTCAGGACAAAGACAGAATCATCATCACACTGCAACTTCAGGACAAAGACAGAAACATCATCACACTGCAACTTCAGAACAAAGACAGGAACATGATGATGATCTTCCTGTCTGGGTTGGCGCCCCCCCCTTGGTTTGTGCTGTGGTGGAGACCTCTGTGGGCTATACTCGGCCTTGTCTCAGGATTGTAAGTTGGTGGTTGGGGATATCCCTCTAGTGGTGCGGGGGCTGTGCTTTGGCGGAGTGGGTGGGGTTATATCCTTCCTGTTTGGCCCTGTCCGGGGGTTTCTTCGGATGGGGCCACAGTGTCTCCGGACCGCTCCTGTCTCAGCCTCCAGTATTTATGCTGCAGTAGTTTATGTGTCGGGGGGCTGGGGTTAGTTGGTTATACCTGGAGTACTTCTCCTGTCTTATCCAGTGTCCTGTGTGAATTTAAGTATGCTCTCTCTAATTCTCTCGTTCTCTCTTTCTCTCTGAGAACCTGAGCCCTAGGACCATACGTCAGGACTACCGGGCATGATGACACCTTGCTGTCCCCAGTCCGCCTGGCCTTGCTGCTATTCCAGTTTCAACTGTTCTGCCTGCGGCTACGAAACCCCTACCTGTCCCAGACCTGCTGTTTTCAACTCTTAATGATCGGCTATGAAAAGCCAACTGAGAGACCTGAGCCCTAGGACCATACGTCGGGACTACCGGCCGTGGTGACTCCTTGCTGTCCCCAGTCCGCCTGGCCTTGCTGCTATTCCAGTTTAAACTGTTCTGCCTGCGGTTATGGAACCCCTACCTGTCCCAGACCTGCTGTTTTCAAACTCTTAATGATCGGCTATGAAAAGCCAACTGAGATTTATTCCTGATTATTATTTGACCATGCTTGTCACTTATGAACATTTTTGAACATCTTGGCATGGTTCTGTTATAATCTCCACCCGGCACAGCCAGAAGAGGACTGGCCACCCCTCATAGCCTGGTTCCTCTCTAGGTTTCTTCCTAGGTTTTCGCCTTTCTAGGGAGTTTTTCCTAGCCACCGTGCTTCTACACCTGCATTACTAGCTGTTTGGGGTTTTAGGCTGGGTTTCTGTACAGCACTTCGAGATATTAGCTGATGTAAGAAGGGCTATATAAAATAAAATTGATTGATTGATTGAACATCATCACACTGCAACTTCAGGACAAAGACAGAATCATCATCACACTGCAACTTCAGGACAAATAATAATAATAATAATATGCCATTTAGCAGACGCTTTTATCCAAAGCGACTTACAGTCATGCGTGCATACATTTTTGTGTATGGGTGGTCCCGGGGATCGAACCCACTACCTTGGCGTTACAAGCGCCGTGCTCTACCAGTTGAGCTACAGAGGACCACAGGACAAAGACAGAAACATCCTCCCACTGCAACTTCAGGACAAAGACGGAAACATCCTCCCACTGCAACTTCAGGACAAAGACAGAAACATCATCACACTGCAACTTTAGGACAAAGACAGAAATGTCATCACACTGCAACTTTAGGACAAAGACAGAAACATCATCACACTGCAACTTTAGGACAAAGACAGAAATATCATCACACTGCAACTTTAGGACAATGACATAAACATCATCCCACTGCAACTTCAGGACAAAGACAGAAACATCATCCCACTGCAACTTCAGGACAATGACAGAAACATCATCCCACTGCAACTTCAGGACAAAGACAGGAACATCATCCCACTGCAACTTCAGGACAATGACAGAAACATCATCACACTGCAACTTCAGAACAAAGACAGGAACATCATCACACTGCAACTTCAGAACAAAGACAGAAACATCATCACACTGCAACTTCAGGACAAAGACAGAAACATCATCACACTGCAACTTCAGGACAAAGACAGAATCATCATCACACTGCAACTTCAGGACAAAGACAGAAACATAATCACACTGCAACTTCAAGACAAAGATGGAAACATCCTCCCACTGCAACTTCAGGACAAAGACAGAAACATCATCACACTGCAACTTTAGGACAAAGACAGAAATATCATCACACTGCAACTTTAGGACAAAGACAGAAACATCATCACACTGCAACTTTAGGACAAAGACAGAAACATCATCACACTGCAACTTCAGGACAAAGACAGAAACATCATGACACTGCAATGTCAGGACAAAGACAGAAACATCATCCCACTGCAACTTCAGGACAAAGACAAAGGTGTCACCTGACCTCATAGAAACAAACTAATATCCGGTAGACCAGGGCGACAAGCATCATCTTCTGGAGTTCCTCCATGGACGTGTCTTCATCTATTTCCTCCACAATGAAATGCATGGCAAACTTGGAAATGTCCCTGAAAGAAAGACAAAATACAAATGATTCTTCAATCATGACTATATACAGTAGTTATGCACGCTACAAATGATTCTTCAATCATGACTATATACAGTAGTTATACATGCTAAAATTATTCTTCAATCATTTAAATTTTTTACATGTACATGTTTACATTTTAGTCATTTAGCAGATGCTCTTATCCAGAGCGACTTACAGTTAGTGAGTGCATACATTTTTCATACTGGCCCCCCGTGGGAAACGAACCCACAATCCTGGCGTTGCAAGCGCCATGCTCTACCAACTGAGCTACAGGGGACTACAAAGTTGTATTTTTTAGCGATCCAATTGACATTTTAGTCATTTAGCAGATGCTCTTATCCAGAGCGACTTACAATTAGTGAGTGCATACATTTTTCATACTGGCCCCCAATGGGAATTGAACCCACAACCCTTGCGTTGCAAGCGCCATGCTCTACCAACTGAGCTACAGGAGGGCCAATCATGACTATATACAGTAGTTATACATGCATAGGAATCATCTTTACCATCACCTATGGAGCGCAAAACAAATCCAAAATACTATTCCCTGTAGTGCACTACTTTTGATCGGGGCCCATAGGGGGGCCATAGGGGGGGCCATAGTAATGCGGTATAGGGAATAGACACACAGAAACATTTGTATTAAACTAAACTCACTTCATCCCACTCAGATGCATGATGCTGAGAATAATGGTTGCTTTGATGAAGAACAGAATGAAGAAATCCACAATTTCAGCCATGAACCTTTGAAGAGGAGAGGGAATACCGTATTCTCGACCTGCAAACACATACAACACATTTACATTTTAGTCATTTAGCAGACGCCAGGAGTTCCCAAACTTTTTCACTTGGGGCCCCCCTTCCAGCATTGGGGAACATCCCGCTCCCCCCTGCGTGCACGCGCCATGTCTATTTCTATGGGCACAAGCACCGTTCATGACACAAACTGTTCACACCCCTCTTGTTCTTGTTGGTGGAGAGAATTTTGCAGGTTTAAAGCTTATTTCCTGCAATTCTACACATTTTGTCATGTGGTGAAAAGAAAATGTTGCAGTTTTAAAGCACATGTTCTTGCAATTCTATACATTTTACCATGTCTAATGTGAATTAATGTGATATTTGAGTAACTAAAAATTACAACAATATCTATGGGTATTTAACTTTAGCAGACCACAGAGGGCACTATTTTCATAATTCATCACTATAACAGGCCTGGCATGTTGCTTTCTCTCAAACACTTCTTTAGTTATATAGCTATCATATTAGACACATGAACCAAATACAAAAATAACAACATCTGTGTCTCTGATAGCTACCTGGCCGTTGTGCATTGCCGTTCTGTTGTGGTTGTTGTTGCGCTGGTACTGAAGTGGCCACAGCACCATTCCCAGCCGTTTCCCCTGGCGGAATTCCAGCCGCGGGGATGGCGGGTGGATACGGCGTTAAGGGGAGTCCGAATGGATTATTATACCAGTTCTGGGCATCAAAATTTGGGAAATCCGCTGGCCAGACGGGTGCTGTGAATGGTTGCGGTGCAAAATACGGAGGAGCAGACACTGCCAGCCAACTTTGCCAGTTCACATTTGCAGTGTAGTACTGCCACATCCACCCCTGCAACTTTTCACAGTACTCCGAGGTTGTGCGTTTTTCGACAGTGCCCTTTCCACTTTCCGAAGTGTCTTGATGACGTAATTTTAGCTTATTTTCGGCAATATCTAGCTTCTCTCTAATATTAAAAGACATGTTTTGCTTATCGACTTGTTTGTTTATGTTTTCCGAATCATCCATGTTTAATGCCGACGTCACATCCGGTAGGATGTTTCCATTTCCGTGAAGAAAATATACGATTTCTAGAAAACATCATTACTGTGATAATAATTGCAAATATTTGGCGAGTAAGCTGTATTCAAAGAGGTAAACAATATCGATGATAAAACAATCACTCACAGCAACATTTCATAAAATAGTTTCATCATCACATTCCCAGCCTGGCCGAAATTAATATCGTGCACTTCCAGCTATGTACCACTAAGGCGCAGCACTGCTACCGTTAAAGTGAAAGAGGCAGAGCATTGGAAATACACTGACTAGCCTTCTGTAACAGACAGTATTATTGACTGTTCTTCATTCCAATCACAATGAATTCAACTATGGTCTTTTGTTCCAACCCATCACTAATAGCCATATTGTTTTCACCTATCTTGTTTTCAGATCATTGCCAAATAATGACCCGAGAGAGAGGAGATCTTTGTTCCATTAAGGCCTGGTCAGACCTATAAATGTATATCATTGAAACGACGTACATCTCACACCTTCAATGGATGATTGAGGGTGCAGTGTGCACCACCTTGTCCTGCAAATCTCCCACTATCTGTATATTTTATATAGCAATAGTAGGCTATTTACCCACTCAAAGTGCGTTTTGCACTTTGAGAATCGTGAAATTTAATGCATCTGATATTACATTTACATTTACGTCATTTAGCAGACGCTCTTATCCAGAGCGACTTACAAATTCCACCACTACTACTGCTTTTCTTTAAAGTTTTACACCAAGCAAACAGTTAATAAGTTCAATTACATTACAACCTTCATCTCAGAATTCCTTAGCCAAGCAATTTCCAAGAACTTGCCAATCAGTTCTTTGATGCCTCAAAATAAAATAAATCTGTTCAAAGGACCCCCGCCACTACCGCTGCGTCTAAAGTAAAATCTGAGGCACAAGGCCATTTTCAAAGAACTGCCCTAAGTAAGCTTAACCTAAACAACAATGGGGTATTCAACCATAACAATCGGACACTCTGGGTTCAGACGTTCTTTGGGTGAACAGATTGTAATAAAAAGTCCCTGAATGTGTTCTCATGATACAGGGGACTGGTAAGTTGAGTAGGGGTGGAGAGGGGACCTGGTAAGGAGAATGAAAGGGGAAATGGAGCGAAAGAGTAACAAAAATGTCAGAGGAGTGTGCGCAAATGTGTGTGTGTGTGTGTATGTATGCCCTTGGTCTTATACAACTTGGCTAGGTCAGCTTTTCATTAATCAGGACAGATTGTTGCAGGAGCAGGCTGCAGGAGCACCACCCATGGTCATAATCATTCACTAAAACCCCAAATCTTTTGGAGAATTTGGCCCCAACCTACTGCCACAAAAAGCCCTAATTAAAGGAATTAGGTGCACTTGCTTGGACTGGAAGTCTGTGGTTGCGTCCTAAACGGCACCCCATTACCTATTTAGTGCACTACTTTTGATCAGAGCCCTATCGGCCCTTGTCAAAAGTAGTGCACTATATAGGGAATAGGGTGCCATTTTGGACAAAGTCTGTGTGTCCACGACAATAAGCCTGTTAAAAATGAGGAGAGGTCACAACGTAGACCTTAAACTGGGATTTGGCCTCCCCTCTAGATCTCCCCATACATTCCCCCTGCCACTCTAATACTAGGTATGTCTTAAATGGCACCCTATTCCCTTTATAGTGCACTACTTTTGACCAGGATCCATAGGGGGGCCCATAGGGCTCTGGTCAAAAGTAGTGCTCTATATAGTAAATAGGGTGCCATTTGGGACGTATCCTAGGACCTCACATTCCGTATAGATTGTCCTTGTGTGTTTGACTAACAGGAGCATTCCAAGGGACCCCATGGCATTTACTCCAGTTGTAACCCTACTGGTTTAATTTACTCCAGTTGTAACCCTGCTGGTTTCATTTACTCCTCAGTTGTAACCCTGCTGGTTTCATTTAGTCCTCAGTTGTAACCCTGCTGGTTTCATTTACTCCAGTTGTAACCCTGCTGGTTTCATTTACTCCAGTTGTAACCCTGCTGGTTTCATTTACTCCAGTTGTAACCCTGCTGGTTTCATTTACTCCAGTTGTAACCCTGCTGGTTTCATTTACTCCAGTTGTAATCCTGATGGTTTCATTTACTCTAGTTGTAACCCTGATGGTTTCATTTACTCCAGTTATAACCCTGATGGTTTCATTTACTCCAGTTGTAACCCTGATGGTTTCATTTACTCCTCAGTTGTAACCCTGCTGGTTTCATTTATTCCAGTTGTAACCCTGCTGGTTTCATTTACTCCAGTTGTAACCCTGCTGGTTTCATTTACTCCAGTTGTAACCCTGATGGTTTCATTTACTCCTCAGTTGTAACCCCGCTGGTTTCATTTACTCCTTGGTTGTAACCCCGCTGGTTTCATTTACTCCTCAGTTGTAACCTTGCTGGTTTCAAAGTGTGTGCAAGACAGTGTGAGCTTTTGATCCAATAGTGGATGACTGTAAGTCGCTTTGGATAAAAGCGTCTGCTAAATGGCATTTTATTATTATACTTGATACATTTGGCAAATGCACTGTTCGAGGAATAGGTTGGTCTTGGTTTTCAAGAAACACTCACGGATGTGTTGACTGAGCTATAGTGTGTGTGTGTGTGTGTGTGTGTGTGTGTGTGTGTGTGTGTGTGTGTGTGTGTGTGTGTGTGTGTGTGTGTGTGTGTAACCAAGACTTGCAACTCTAGTGACGCTATCATGACAAATCAACACTTAGTTTCCAAAAAGCACATGATATCATGTGTGAAAACTCTGACCATGAACCAAAAGACAGTTGGTCTTCTCCCAAGTGCTGCGTCCCAAATGGCACCCAATTCCCTTTATAGTGCATAGGGCTCTGGTCAAATGTAGTGCAGGGAATAGGGAGGCATTTGGCACGCAGAAAAAAGGTTAGGCCCGGATCAAAAGTAGTGCACTATGTAGGGAAGAGGGTGCCATTTGAGATGCATTAAAGGTTAAGGTTTTCAAATGCATCTCAACCCATAGAGCCAGATACAAAAAGGTGATTGTCATTCATTCATCACTCTAGCTCCATTAGGCAGCAAGAGCAATACTAATCCAGTGGTATTACAACTTTAAATTCTCAGAGTTTACTCCGTTCATGAACAAGAGACTGCTAATGCTGCGTTCGTAACCAAGTGGGAGGTGGGAATTTACCAGTTGTGAAGCCGTAAATACCAGTTGGATGCATTCACGTGCTTTGAACTCGTTGAGGAACGCTGATAGGCTAACGGCCAACAAGCTACTTAACCATAACCTAACGTCAGAGGTCACCATGTGTGGTCCTCTGTAGCTCAGCTGGTAGAGCACGGCGCTTGTAACGCCAAGGTAGTGGGTTCGATCCCCGGGACCACCCATACACAAAAATGTATGCACGCATGACTGTAAGTCGCTTTGGATAAAAGCGTCTGCTAAATGGCATATTATTATTATTATTATGTGGGAGAAGTGGGAGCTCAGGATGAGAGTTTCCCACTAGTAATTACCAGTTGGAGGGCCGTTGAAGTGGATTTTTCCCAGTCGTATGTGGTAAATTCCCACTTAGTTATGAACACAGCATAAGGCTTCAGGCATCACAATAAGGCATCATAAATTGTGTCTAATGGGTGCTGGAAGGCTATGAAGAGGGCTGGACAGTACTCCCTCTGGCATTATGCATTCTTAATGAATATCACATTTATTTGTAGACTTGTTGACAATGAGCTCATTTGGACTGTAATCTTTCTGGGAGATTGCTGTATTTGGTTGTTAGCCGATAAAAGTAAGGTGATATTGTTCAGTCTAATGGGAGATGGCATAACCTTTACTTTTTGGACTACATGACTCTACCCAGATGAGTACTCCATTCCATAGAAGCCTTTTAGAAGCGCCGGCACTTCTAAACTGACAAACTTTTTACATTGGTGTCTTGAAATGTTACTTTCTAAATTCTGGTCTTGGGGCTACATACTGACCTGTCTGTCATCTGTTAGGGCTAATTCATCCCAGAGGTAGGCCTACAACAGAGAACAGCCAAACAGAGAAAAATGAACTACTATATGTAGAATGTAAGCCTATGATAATCATTTTAAAATAGTCAACTTGGCACCTGTACTTGTAGTTTAAGATTTTTTTTTATTTTGGCACCCAGCCTGGGTAAGCATGTGAATTATTTCCCACCCACAACAAATGGATTTAGGATTCAGCAAGTTCCCTACTGTAATACAGTTCATTTATTTGCAAAGTGATCAATCCCAAATGGCACCCTAGTTTTGACAAGGGTCTATAAGGCTTTGGTCAAAACTAGTGTACTATAAAGGTAACAGGGTGCCATTTGGGACACATTCCAGTTTAGTACCAGTGCGATGAAGACTTAAATAGGGCCTTTCCTAGAGACAGTTGGAACAAGCAACAGAACTGATGAGGTCATAACAGCAACACTACCACTGGGCAGACCACTTGTTTGATTCATCAGAATGGTGCTGAAAAGTTTACATAGAACAATCCTAAAAATGGTCAAAGAAAATGTTAACAGGTTTTAAAGTTTACAGTGGAATGTATAGTTAATAGGAAAGCGTTTAGTTGCCATGCCACTGTTCTCACAAGTCTACTGCGGCAATACACTTAGTATTCCGCAGTGGTTTAGGAGTGATGATAGCCCAGTTTCACAATCATTTGTCCCGACTAGTCAGTCAAGTTTTGCTTTTGCTTAGTACCGGTATGTAGACAAAAAGGTACATGTTTTGGACATTCCACTTGGTCACCTGCTCTAAAAATAGGTACATTGTGAAATCAATGTATTCTGCAGTGTATGCTTAGCTTACTTTATTTGAGCGCTACACTAACTGGAGCAGTACAATTACATTGCAATTTATTGGACATTAAAATTTACGTGGCACTGAAACGCATTGGAATGTTTGCACCACCTACAACCAAAGTACTCAGGATAGACCTTCACTAGAGGTTTGCTCATTTGTAATCCACATGGATTAAGTTGGATGAATAGGCTTTAGCCTCCAAACTGGCCTAGATATTGCAATGAAGGAAATACCACTTTTCACAAAGCAGAACAATTGACTTTATTGAAAGCTTCATGGAATTTTAGTACCAATTGAGTAGTCAGTGCATTTAACATGGTAGGTATTGAACAGATAACAATATGAAAGACTTGGCTTTGCTGGTGGGGGGGGTCTTCCAATTCAGCAACATACTGGAATCACACCTCTTTCTCATAGGTCCTCACCGCCACCACATCATCCATTACACATTTCTGGAAAAAGAGCAGTGCAAGCTTTAGGTCATGCAATGCAGTGACGTCATGTCAGAACGTAGAACTTAAATGTAACGTCACATTCAATGTGCAGTGATACAACCACCAAATCATCCTAATTGTGTCAGTTGGTCATTGTAGTTACACTTAAAACTGCATTGTCTGAATGAGCCAAACCAAGTAAGCTTTTTTTTTTTTTTAACTGAAGTTAATCTTCACGCATGCTAAATGTGACAGGGTAGGAGTTACTACCCTATCACAGAAATATAAAAGGGGAACTGACAATCAATGTCGGGCAACGAACGGAGAGCGTAGATAAGTTAACAGGTTTTAGCCAATGGCGTATAAACCCTGGATGACTGACCGGGGGCACTGTATTGATGCCACTGCCCAGCCATCTTGGTACTCAATCGTACAAAGATTCAGGAAGCTATAAAAATGCATTTATTAATGTCTACATTCGTTTGACACATGTATTCTATTACAGACACTAATGCATACTTCTAAATTATATTATGTGAGCCAAAAAAAACAATTTCCTTAAAGTATTTTAGAATGCACTAACGTTACTGTCCCCACTATGTCCTTGAAACATTTAATTGAAATACTGTAGAAATCCTTTCATTCTTATGGAGGACTGCTTCTACTGGATAGTGACAATATGGCCGACTGGTGGCATCAAAGCCTCTTGATGGCAATGCCAACCCATAGCATCAGCAATCCAGGGTTTATATATGTAATTGGTTTTATTAGCAAGGCCTCGATTCCCAATGCAGCGTTTTGTAAAAAAAGAGAAAGAATGCGTTGCACATGATTGCAAGTGCTTTTCAAGCCACGTTTCCCAGGCAAAACTTTGAAGGACATATGGAACACGTTCGCGCGTAAAAGCGCGTGCCATCCTTGCTGGCACCGGGGTAGAATGCAACTTGCAAGGCCTCCTGTAGCTCAGTTGATAGAGCATGGCGCTTGCAACGCCAGGGTTGTGGGTTCGATTCCCACGGGGGGCCAGTTTGAAAAATGTATGCACTCATTAACTGTAAGTCGCTCTGGATAAGAGCATCTGCTAAATTACGTAAATGTAATGGATAACATTGTTTTTTTATTGTATAATGATGATAACTTGCAACATTGCACAATTAAACCTGGATGGAACAATATTGCAATAAAGATGCAATATCATGCATAAATACATTCAAAAAATACGCTTATTATTAACCATGCATATTTTATTTCCAACCAAGCAGAGAGGGGAAAGCAATCAAGTTTGAGTAAACCTTACCGCTATCAATTTTCCATCTTGCAACTCCCGCTCGAGTGTGGTGGTTTTGCCGTCCCATGTCTGTTTTTGCACCAGTTTTCCGTTCTCAAAGGTCACCAGAGTCTGGAAATAACGTAGTGTCAGGAGGGGACATAACTCCATCTCAAGTTTAAAGTTGGAAAATGTCAATTGGAAACCACACTACTGTAACAACCGGAATTTCTATGGTGTGGCTGCTGCACCCACCTTGGTTTTCCTGTCATCTGCAGTCATCTCGTCGAATTCTTCATTCAATTTAAACTTGGTTTCTGTAGTTTTGAATGTGCTCTGGGATTTCATTGATATTACGCCGTCGTCGATGCTGAACAGCAAATTGGGCTTCGCCATATTCCCCATCTGCCGAGTAGCAAAGCCCACACCTGTGAAACAAACGGATATTTAACTAGCCAACTTCAGTAAGGTTCTAGATATACATGCAACATTGTCGTTAATTAAAAACAGCTTTATTTAAAGGTATACTTGACCTATTGCCTTCATATATTCATCAAAATTCTCGCTGGAAGTCATCTTCCAAGTTCCAACGAATACCTCGACCATGCTGTTAGTTTAAACTAATCGCTATACAAACAACGTGAACTCACAAATGCACACTGATTCGACTACGCAACAATTACGTCTGGGCCCATTGTCATATTTGAAGCCTCCCCTAGCACGTGCTTACCCATGCAAGCCAATCAAGCGCTATATCTGGTGCTTCCATGGAAACAGAGAGGATGAGGGGCGTGAAATATATTATTTTAAAGCTGGGGCACAGACCGTACTGTCTTTGGCAGGGGTCTTCAACCTTTTCTTACCAAGGGACCCCCTCCCAGGCAAACCGGAGACCCAGGAACCCCCATCACATGTTAGCAATATACTTCACGTATCTTGTCTTATCATCAGGTGAATTATAATGTCAAGGAGAAGTAATCAACATTTTCAAATGAATAGATTTGGTAGATATTTTTTTCATTATTTTGACCTCTCCACATTATAGCCTAATTGGAAGAGAACGTGTAATCTCTAACATAGCCAATTACCTAGAAAGGTAACTCAAAACACATTTTTGCTAAGAGCAGCTGTTTAGCTGTTTAAAAAAAGGTTAAAGACAACAAGGTGTATAGGCAAAAATGAATGTCCAAATCAAGAAAGCCTACCAGCAGCCAGCGGCTCTTGTAGCAATGGTAGCCTATTCACGGGTGCTTTTTCAAAGCCTATGTGAGTGTGATTTGCTCAATATTAGGAATTGGAGAATAAAAACATAAAACATTTGAAATAAGATATTCTCCTCTTTTCTACTGTAGGTATATAATACAAAATTAGTTTATTCCATTATTGCTAGCGATATTCATAAAAACATTTAAATCAATACAAAAGTCACCTTGTCCTAGAGAGATTTACACGGTTATCAAAACATCATGCCAGGGTAAGCTTACACGAAACACAGTCCTTATTTGAAGTGTTTCTAAAATCCCCTATGGGAAAAATTATTGGTGGAAAAATTATTGGAACCATTTCCCTGTTTGACCGCTAGTTTTTATGGCTATGAGTCATACTGCGGTACTCTATCCCCACCCTGCAAATTCTATTATATTCTGTTCTATTCTATTCTATTGTAAAGCAGTGAGGTCCATTGAGCCAGCAGATGGTGCCAGTGAACAGCATATTGAACGACGTTCCACGTCTTTATTCAGCAGGTCTCCATCACTAGTTTTCAACTGCCACCCAATGGTCTCTAGTGGATAAATTGCATACTGTCACGGCAGGAGCTTAAAACGCACATCTACTGTCTATATCCCAAATGACACCCTATTCCCTATTGGGACCTACTTTTGACCAGAACCCTATGAGCCTTAGTCAAAAGTGATCTACTGTTGTCTATAGGCTTCAGTATGTGTCATCCAGCTGCCACATGTCCCTCCATCTCTACCTCGATCTTGGTCCCACTATAGTCTCCTGCCCAGACCAGACTATATTAGTGGGGTCAGACCAAACTATATTAGTGGGGTCAGACCAGACCAGACCATATATGAGTGGGGTCAAGGGGCAATGAGTATTTCCTCCAGCATTTAATCACTTCCTGGGTGTTCATGGAGGCAACAATGGCACTAAAATGAAGTTAGGAGACTGTGTCTCAACCAACCCTAATCTCGTCAACCCAGAACCAAAATCTTGTGTCTGTCCACGAGAGATTACAACCAGCCAGTCAGCCAGCCAGTCAGCCAGTCAGTCAACCGGTCAGCCAGCCAGTCAGCCAGCCAGTCAATCAGCCAGTCAATCAGCCAGCCAGCCAGTCAGCCAGCCTCTCTGCTATATTACTGTTAGCTCCACTTTGCTCATATATAAAACATATAGTACATGCAGATGTAGGATCTTAATTTGAGCCAGTTTGTTACAGCAGGAAAATAATGCTGCAGCAACAGGAAATGTGAATTATTATGTGGATTTTAATTAATGGACATTTTTGTAGGGGATTATTTTTTTTTTTTTTAGGGCAAATCAAGTCTGAAATTTCAAAGCGGAAATTACTCAACTACACTATAAGTGTGCATTTCCTGCTGTGGAGGACAATGCTCAGCAACAAAAGAGTGATCAAATTAAGATCATACATCTGTATGCAACTCCTTCATTCACCTAAAACCAAGAAAAAACGTCATTGAAACTGCTAAATGATTTGAATTTATTTGAAGTGATGTGGGAAGTGGACTAAATACTCTAAGCCCCACAACAGCTCATAGGTAAAACACATGAAACCTGAGCATTGATCAAAAAACATGTATCTTCTTACAAACTCAGTTTATTGGTATAAAAATATTACAAAACTACATTTTTTCAATGTTGCTTTCTATATAAAGCATGTTCGACAAACCCATATAGACCTTTAACAGAACTAATGTATTAGCAGATCCAGTTAATGGGTAACTCTATTTATGGTACATTCCACATGTCTCTGTTCTCTTTCTAAGCTGCAGGAGGAATATTTTTACAATATTATATTTGACCTACAAACACCCCCATAATCCTTCTCTTAGTGCACTCTGATAATAAACTAAATTAAATCAGTTAGTGATCATGCAAAAATAGTCAGTCCTTTTCTACCTTGGAGGCCATACCTGGGCTCACACCAACATTTAACATGAATTGTTCATGATAAAAACATAGAGGATAGAACACTATGTTATCTATGTTCCTTTATACAGGATTACTGACCAAGGGAGGGGGCATTAGCCTTACCCACACCCCTCATTGCCAGAGGGGAAAAACAGATGAGACAGCCAGGTACCCCTGCTGGGTTTGTGGAGTGTTGGCAGGAGGCAGGTTGGCAGGAGGCTAGTTGGCAGGAGGCAGGTTAACGGGCATCTTAGCTGTTGCCTTCCGTCCTGATCACAAGAGTTCAGAAGGCCCCGATCTCTGTCCCCCAGGGCCTGTAAGGCTGATTTCTCAGGGCTGTGGAGGGGCCTGTTGGGTTGAGGGCTGCCGGGGAAACCAGGGGAAAAGTACTGAAGGAGAAGGCAGACAGGGAGGAGAGGGAGGAGAGGAAGGGTGGTGGTGGGGAGAGCTTGGAGGCTGAGACGGGCAGGGCCAGCCCCAGAGGTAGAGTGTCATTGGGGGGCACCCTGAAAGGCTCTGAGGGGGCCGTCACACTGAGTCTGGAGGTCACTGGGGCATCAGTAGAACAGGGGGATGACATGGAGGAGGAGGCTGCTGGTACTGTGGGGGGCTAGTGTCCGTCCCTGGGGGATTGGTAAGAGGAGGGGGTGTGGCAGGTGGGCGGAGGGCGTCCTCAAAGCGGAGCCCCAGGCTAGTTGTCCAGGGTGTCCAGTCAATCCAGTGTGGATGTCTCTCTGAGAGGCGTAGTTGTCGAGGTGGAAGACCAGGCGTATGCGGAGTGGGTCGACACTGTTCCAGCCCTCCATGATGCTTAGATAGCGGGCCGTCTCTGACAGGCACTCCCTGAAGCCCAGGCTTCGGTAGTCCTTGGCCAGGTCATGGGCTTCAAAATACCCTACCAGGAGAGGGAGGCAGAGGGTCAGCAACAGCAACTACAAAACATAGGAGTATATAGAGTGCTACAGAACTAGAGGAACAAGAGGACATGGAGATACTTGGTTCTAATTCTGTGTTGGAGCTTGGACGATATGCCTAGTTCCCTACAAATATGCAGAAGTTTTCCTAGAAGTTTTCCTATCACAACATATTTTTTACAGGCTGTCATCATAAATCAAATATTTGTATTGTTCTGGTATTGACTCACCTTGTCCGCTGGCAGCATGTAGCATCTTCAAATGATCCACAGTAATTTGCAAAATTTCAGCTTTTTCCAATTTTGACGATCCCTGTGACAAAAGCCAATAATTCGATTAGATTGTGTTACTTGTAAAATAACACAGTCCTCACCAAAGATGTAGAAAAGGTGGAAGTTGACTATTGAGATTAATATACTCTGAATCAAATTGGTCTGTACAGTATATACAATTTTACTGTAGCCTACCTGCTTCTCAAACGCACTTGGCACAAGTCTTCTGAGATCAGTCAGGCTGTTGTTGATTCGGTCACGTCGCCGTTTCTCAATAATCTGAGGATGAGAGAGAGGTATAATATGATTTCGGGGTCTCCGAGAGCATATCAATGTGATGGGGAACCTCAACAATGGCAATATTCGGTGCTTAATTACGCAAGAGAAATGTAATACTCACTCCTCTGCGTCGTTTTTTGGCTTGAGTTTGAGTGGTTGTCGGGGGTGACATCAAGTCATGGGGAGAGTCAAGGTTTCTGAAATAATCAAAGTAATTTTCATTTAGTTTCAATAACAAATTGGTGACGATAGGCTACTGTCACGCATAGCCCTTTTCCCAAGAGACTGGGTAGAGAGAGATGCGTGGTTTAGATTAGCCTACAAAAAAAAACACATTAGGCCTTTATCAGAATGACAAATAAAACTATTTTCTCATAAAAAATCTTTTTTCCTATTCTTCATAACTGCATTTTCAACATACCCATTTTCGTCACCACTGTCCTTCTCCACTTCTATATTGTCATCAAGTTCGCTATCAGATGAACAGCTGTAATTGTGATTTCGTTTCATCTTGCTCCAGTATTGCAAGTAGCAATATTCAGTATAGATTGTCCCTCAACCTGAGCTCCGCAAGTTCTGTAAAAGCAACGGGTCTGCGCAAATGTTTAAAGTCAAGCCTTGTTCTCAGGGTATTATTTTCAGACCATGTAGCTTTAAATGAGATGGAATAGGCGGGCTCTAAAAGTACTAAGCCTATTAAAATCAAGCTGACGTTTGAGTGACATCTTTTGTTGTTTTCACTCAATTAGTTTTCCAACGAGTTCCAAGACAACCAAGGGCGGGGCCCCTCTGGATCACCGTATGGGCAATATAAATATAATCAGTAGACTCAACATACAGGCCTAACAATAGTTAAAGATGGACTAGGCAGAAATCGCTCCGCAATTTCCTGGTCGCTAAAATTCTAACAGTTCACCTAATTTCAGTTTATGCAAAAACCTAACTTTTAATTTGCTTTATTATTTTTATTTTACCCTAATTTTACCAGGCAAGTAGAGTGAGAACACAATCTCATTTACAGCAGTGACCTGGGGAATAGTTACAGGGAGAGGAGGGGGGATGACTGAGCCAATTGGAAACTTAAGAACGGGAACCATAGAAATAGCGCACATAGACCAGATCTACCGCTTCTTAGACTTGCTTTCAATGAGAATGACAGATCTATAACTCACATTTCTATGTGAATTTGGTCGAGTAGCCCAAAAAGTTACATATTGCAGCTTTAAGACAACCCACAGAATATATTTTGAACCACCACTAAATAAATAGTTTTAACCTCCTCAAGGATGTGTCCCAAATAGCACGCTATTCTCTATAAAGTGCACTACGTTTGACCAGATCCCTATAGGGTGCCATTTGAGGCTCAGACCAAGACTCCCAGGCAGCCAGCCTGGTGGTACAAAATAATCAAAGGTCTGACTGCACGGAGATGCTTGGGAAAATGGTTACAACGGGGGACCAGAGTGTTTGTGTTTCAGTGGAAGATCTCCATCACCTAGGACTTGACATAGGTTAATCAAATCTCAAATTGTTGTCAATTTTTGCTCAATCTTGCATGCTTTCTCAAACAGCTGTAACTGTATATGCATTCGTAAATCAGGTCCTTTCTTGAGTTGGGCTCTGGGATGTAACAACCGTTGAGCATCTGAGTTTATGGTTGATTGTGGAGGAAAAGGGTTGAGTGTGTAAGAGTATGTGCGTGTGTGTGTGTGTGTGTGTGTATGTATCCCACATCTGTTGCAAGGGGGTAAGGATGTTAGGGAGAATATAGGATGAACCACAATAATACTTTGCTAAAATAATAATTCCTTGACAAAAATGTAATGTAATGCAATGGCAATCTGGGTTATACAGTGGCTTTCGAAAATATTCACCCCCCTTGGCATTTTTCCTATTTTGTTGCCTTACAACCTGGAATTAATATTTATTTTTTGGGGGGTTGTATCATTTCATTTACACAACATGCCTACCACTTTGAAGATGCAACATATTTGTTATTGTGAAACAAACAAGAAATAAGACAAAAAAACTGAAAACTTGAGCGTGCATAACTATTCCCCCCACCCCCCAAGTCAATATTTTGTAGAGCCACCTTTTTGCAGCAATTACAGCTGAAAAGTCTCTTGGGGTATGTCTCTATAAGCTTGGCACATCTAGCCACTGGGATTTTTGCCCATTCTTCAAGGCAAAACTGCAGCAGCTCCTTCAAGTTGGATGGGTTCCGCTGGTGTACAGCAATCTTTAAGTCATACCACAGATTCTCAATTGGATTGAGGTCTGGGCTTTGACTAGGCCATTCCAAGACATTTAAATGTTTCCCCTTAAACCATTCAAGTGTTGCTTTAGCAGTATGCTTAGGGTCATTGTCCTGCTGGAAGGTGAACCTCCGTCCCAGTCTCAAATCTCTGGAAGACTGAAACAGGTTTCCCTCAAGAATTTCCCTGTATTTAGCGCCATCCATCATTCCTTCAATTCTGACCAGTTTCCCAGTCCCTGCCGATGAAAAACATCCCCACAGCATGATGCTGCCACCACCATGCTTCACCGTGGGGAGGGTGTTCTTGGGTTGATGAGAGATGTTGGGTTTGCGCCAGACATAGTGTGTTCCTTGATGGCCAAAAAGCTCAATTTTTGTCTCATCTGACCAGAGCACCTTCTTCCATATGTTTAGGGAGTCTCCCACATGCCTTTTGGCAAACACCAAACGTGTTTGATTATTTTTTTCTTTAAGCAATGGCTTTTTTCTGGCCACTCTTCCTTAAAGCTCTGTGGAAAGTACGGCTTAAAGTGGTCCTATGGACAGATACTCCAATCTCCATTGTGGAGCTTTGCAGCTCCTTCAGGCTTATCTTTGGTGTCTTTGTTGCCTCTCTGATTAATGCCCTCCTTGCCTGGTCCGTGAGTTTTGGTGGGCGGCCCTCTCTTGGCAGGTTTGTTGTGGTGACATATTCTTTCCATTTTTTAATAATGGATTTAATGGTGCTCTGTGGGATGTTCAAAGTTTCTGATATTTTTTTATAACCCAACCCTGATCTGTACTTCTCCACAACTTTGTCCCTGACCTGTTTGGAGAGCTCCTTGGTCTTCATGGTGCTGCTTGCTTGGTGGTGCCCCTTGCTTAGTGGTGTTGCAGACTCTGGGGCCTTTCAGAACAGGTGTATATATACTGAGATCATGTGACACTTAGATTGCACACAGGTGGACTTTATTTAACTAATTATGTGACTTCTGAAGGTAATTGGTTGCACCAGATCTTATTTAGGGGCTTCATAGGAAAGGGGGTGAAGACATATGCACACACCCCTTTTCCGTTATTTATTTTTTAGAATTTTTTGAAACAAGTTATTTTTTTCATTTCACTTCACCAATTTCGACTATTTTGTGTATGTCCATTACATGAAATCTAAATAAAAATCAATTTAAATTACAGGTTGTAATGCAACAAAATAGAAAAATACCAAGGGGGATGAATACTTTTGCAAGGCACGGTAGGTAACAATCCTTTGCACGAACTGCCAACATTATTACGCATATTAATTGATAATGATGGAAATTAAGATATGCAAGATATTTGAATAGATATATATTTTTAATAACTATATATATATATATATATATATATATATATATATATACACTGCTCAAAAAAATAAAGGGAACACTAAAATAACACATCATAGATCTGAATGAATGAAATAATCTTATTAAATACTTTTTTCTTTACATAGTTGAATGTTCTGACAACAAAATCACACAAAAATTATCAATGGAAATCAAATTTATCAACCCATGGAGGTCTGGATTTGGAGTCACACTCAAAATTAAAGTGGAAAACCACACTACAGGCTGATCCAACTTTGATGTAATGTCCATAAAACAAGTCAAAATGAGGCTCAGTAGTGTGTGTGGCCTCCACGTGCCTGTATGACCTCCCTACAACGCCTGGGCATGCTCCTGATGAGGTGGCGGATGGTCTCCTGAGGGATCTCCTCCCAGACCTGGACTAAAGCATCCGCCAACTCCTGGACAGTCTGTGGTGCAACGTGGCGTTGGTGGATGGAGCGAGACATGATGTCCCAGATGTGCTCAATTGGATTCAGGTCTGGGGAACGGGCCAGTCCATAGCATCAATGCCTTCCTCTTGCAGGAACTGCTGACACACTCCAGCCACATGAGGTCTAGCATTGTCTTGCATTAGGAGGAACCCAGGGCCAACCGCACCAGCATATGGTCTCACAAAGGGTCTGAGGATCTCATCTCGGTACCTAATGGCAGTCAGGCTACCTCTGGTGAGCACATGGAGGGCTGTGCGGCCCCCCAAAGAAATGCCACCCCACACCATGACTGACCCACCGCCAAACCGGTCATGCTGGAGGATGTTGCAGGCAGCAGAACGTTCTCCATGGCGTCTCCAGACTTTGTCACGTCTGTCACATGTGCTCAGTGTGAACCTGCTTTCATCTGTGAAGAGCACAGGGCGCCAGTGGCGAATTTGCCAATCTTGGTGTTCTCTGGCAAATGCCAAACGTCCTGCACGGTGTTGGGCTGTAAGCACAACCCCCACCTGTGGACGTCGGGCCCTCATACCACCCTCATGGAGTCTGTTTCTGACTGTTTGAGCAGACACATGCACATTTGTGGCCTGCTGGAGGTCATTTTGCAGGGCTCTGGCAGTGCTCCTCCTGCTCCTCCTTGCACAAAGGCGGAGGTAGCGGTCCTGCTGCTGGGTTGTTGCCCTCCTACGGCCTCCTCCACGTCTCCTGATGTACTGGCCTGTCTCCTGGTAGCGCCTCCATGCTCTGGACACTACGCTGACAGACACAGCAAACCTTCTTGCCACAGCTCGCATTGATGTGCCATCCTGGATGAGCTGCACTACCTGAGCCACTTGTGTGGGTTGTAGACTCCGTCTCATGCTACCACTAGAGTGAAAGCACCGCCAGCATTCAAAAGTGACCAAAACATCAGCCAGGAAGCATAGGAACTGAGAAGTGGTTTGTGGTCACCACCTGCAGAACCACTCCTTTATTGGGGGTGTCTTGCTAATTGCCTATAATTTCCACCTGTTATCTATTCCATTTGCACAACAGCATGTGAAATGTATTGTCAATCAGTGTTGCTTCCTAAGTGGACAGTTTGATTTCACAGAAGTGTGATTGACTTGGAGTTACATTGTGTTGTTCATGTGTTCCCTTAATTTTTTTGAGCAGTGTATATATATAAAGCAAATTGAGGTGAGAGCATTGGAAATGCTTTTTGCGGTTGACCTGCTTCTGTTTTGTGGGTGGCACTGTGTGCTGTTTTTTGAAGGATGGGTCCTGGCCTCTCAGGGGGCTAGGGATCCGGGTGGATGGGTGGTATGCCGATCACTGGGATGACAACCCAACTTGGGATGGGGAGGGGCTTTAGCGGGGGGAATAGTGGAGAACAATTGAAGGGTTACTTAGTAGCAATGCAAATATCATGGTAAAGCTATATGGACACTCAATCACTATGGTACTTTTTATTGGTAAATTTACAAACATATATTATGATAAATAGATTTGAAACTTGTATCTCATTATGGTAAGTGGTGAAATAAGTATAGCCAGTTATAATTGTAATGGCTTAGCAGATAATAACAAAAGACAAACAATATTTACATGGCTCAAAGAGAAGGAATATAATATCTATTGTTTACAGGAAACTCATTCAACAATTCTAGATGAACTTGTGTGGAAAAAGGACTGGGGAGGGGGGCGAAATACACTTCTTCCATGGGCAAAGAAACTCAAAAGGGGTGATGATATTAATTAACAGTAATTTTGATCCAAATGTGCACATTTTCCAAACTAGATGAATGTTTCTAAACATGTTATTGGACCATAAACAGTTATGGCTCATTAACCTTTACAGACCAAATAATGATGATCCACGCTTCTTTGACAATATATCTAATAAATTATCAACCCTGCAAGCAATACAATACTATTATTATGGTGGGAGATTATAATACTGCTTTAAATAGCTCAGTGGATCGTAAAGGAAATCACACTACAAACTATCACCCTCATGCTCTTAAGGAAATCATGAATGCCATGAATACATTAGAAATAGTGGATATATGGAGGCTTAAATATCCTGACCTAGTGAGATATACATGGCGGAGACTCAATCAAGCTAGTCGTCTTGACTTCTTTGTTATGTAATTCTCGTTAGCACCAAAAGTTTAAAAAGTGTTGATAGGGGACAGAATGTGGTCGGAACATCATATAAGAAAGACTCATGTGAAGGTGAAATTACAGAGGAGGAACTTCTGGATGCAATTAAAGACTTTAAGTCCGGGAAAACTGTAAATGGTAGATTATCAGACACTCAAGAAGAAGGTCTGATTTCATTATTACTGAAACAGGATACAAGTGGGAAATATAAAGATCCAGTCCATTTAAAAAAATGGAGGCCTTCAACTGTATATACAAAAGTATGTGGACACCTCATCAAATTAGTGGATTTGGCTATTTGGGCCACTTCCGACTTCAACGGTATATATATATATACAGCCAGCCTGCCGGTTGGTCGGTCGTCAGCCCCCCTGCTGAGCTCCCAGTCAGGGGACACAGGAACCATTAGCCATTGATTGTGAAAGATGAGGGGAGGGGAGTGTGTGTGTGTGTGTGTGTGTGTGTGTGTGTGTGTGTGTGTGTGTGTGTGTGTACGTGTCACGGGGGTGCTCCACACGAAGTGTGATCTTTTTGACCCTACTTACTGTACAAGGAGGGGTCAAGGGTCAGGTTATATCAAAGATGGGGACCTTCAGTGTTTGTGTTCTAACTGTATAATCACTACATTTTGGGTGGTACTGCTGACTGAGGCCCAAAGAGCAACCTGAAGTCCTCACTGCTTCTATTATGTGGATATGATGTGTATATCTATTACCATGTGCGTACATCAAATGGTTTCACATTACCTTTATTCTGCTGGAGATAACAGGCATGGACAAAATACTTCAGTCTTGTGATAACTTTGTGAATAGAAATATGTGAACTATTTAATAGTGTTGTACAATGAGGGAAAAAAGTATTTGATCCCCTGCTGATTTTGTACATTTGCCCACTGACAAATAAATTATCAGTCTATACTTTTAATGGTAGGTTTATTTGAACAGTGAGAGACAGAATAACAACAAAAAAATCCAGAAAAACGCATGTCAAAAATGTTACAAATTGATTTGCATTTTAATGAGGGAAATAAGTATTTGACCCCTCTGCAAAACATGACTTAGTACTTGGTGGCAAAACCCTTGTTGGCAATCACAGAGGTCAGACGTTTCTTGTAGTTGGCCACCAGGTTTGCACACATCTCAGGAGGGATTTTGTCCCACTCCTTTTTGCAGATCTTCTCCAAGTCATTAAGGTTTCGTCCATCGTCCCTTTGATGCGGTGAAGTTGTCCTGTCCCCTTAGCAGAAAAACATCCCCAAAGCATAATATTTCCACCTCCATGTTTGACGGTGGGGATGGTGTTCTTGGGGTCAAAGGCAGCATTCCTCCTCCTCCAAACACGGCGAGTTAAGTTCGGCGAGTTAAGTTCCAAAGAGCTCCATTTTGGTCTCATCTGACCACAACACTTTCACCCAGTTCTCCTCTGAATCATTCAGATGTTCATTGGCAAACTTCAGACGGGCATGTATATGTGCTTTCTTGAGCAGGGGGACCTTGCGGGTGCTGCAGGATCTCAGTCCTTCACGGCGTAGTGTGTTACCAATTGTTTTCTTGGTGACTATGGTCCCAGCTGCCTTGAGATCATTGACAAGATCCTCCCGTGCAGTTCTGGGCTGATTCCTCACCGTTCTCATGATCATTGCAACTACACGAGGTGAGATCTTGCATGGAGCCCCAGGCCGAGGGAGATTGACAGGTCTTTTGTGTTTCTTCCATTTGCAAATAATCGCACCAACTGTTGTCACCTTCTCACCAAGCTGCTTGGCGATGGTCTTGTAGCCCATTCCAGCCTTGTGTAGGTCTACAATCTTGTCCCTGACATCCTTGGAGAGCTCGTTGGTCTTGGTCATGGTGGAGGGTTTGGAATCTGATTGATTGATTGCTTCTGTGGACAGGTGTCTTTTATACATGTAAAAAGCTGAAATTAGGAGCACTCGCTTTAAGAGTGTGCTCCTAATCTCAGCTCATTACCTGTATAAAAGATACCTGGGAGCCAGAAATCTTTCTGATTGATAAGGGGTCAAATACTTA
The DNA here is from genome assembly GCF_964263955.1 of Coregonus lavaretus. Taxonomy (NCBI): domain Eukaryota; kingdom Metazoa; phylum Chordata; class Actinopteri; order Salmoniformes; family Salmonidae; genus Coregonus; species Coregonus lavaretus. The sequence goes on from NC_139990.1 coordinate 43,510,868, forward strand.
TTTCCCTCATTAAAATGCAAATCAATTTATAACATTTTTGGCATGTGTTTTTCTGGATTTTTTTTGTTGTTATTCTGTCTCTCACTGTTAAAATAAACCTACCATTAAAATTATAGACTGATCATTTCTTTGTCAGTGGGCAAACATACAAAATCAGCAGGGGATCAAATACCTTTTTCCCTCACTGTAAGTAAAATAATGTCTCTCCCCTGTCTGTCCGTTCTGTTCCCCCCAGCACCTTGGACCATGTCTCTTCCCTGTCTGTCTGTTCTGTTCCCAGCAGCACCTTGGAGCATGTCTCTTCCCTGTCTGTCTGTTCTGTTCCCAGCAGCACCTTGGAGCATGTCTCTTCATTGTCTGTCTGTTCTGTTCCCAGCAGCACCTTGGAGCAGAGCAGCTGTATCCCTGGCCTGTCCATCAGCTAAGTCGTTAACTTGTTGGCTCTTGGCGCGATTCCAAGGAGCAACTGCAGGCCAACACACACATACGCACACACACATACGCACACACTTTTGTTTTACTATCCTTGTGGGGACCAAATAATTAATTACCATTCAAAATCGTATTTTCCCTAATCCCAAAACCTAACCCTTAACCTCTAACCCTAATTCTAATCCTAACCCTAATAGTAATCCTAACCCTAAACCTGTGCCTAAATTAGCCTTTTTCCTTGTGGGGACCGGCTAAATTAATTTTCCTTGTTTTACTATCCACACACACACACACACACACACACACACACACACACACACACACACACACACACACACACACACACACACACACACACACACACACACACACACACACACACACACACACACACACACACACACACACACACACATACACACACACACACACACACACATCATGTCCTGGCCAACTGCACCAAATACTTAAATTTCCACACTGGCCAATTTATAGAGCTCTGGATAAGAGTGTCTGCTAAATGACTAAAAAGTAAAATATCCCTTCCTGCTCCCCTGTACAGTCTCCCTGCAGGACAGTCACCCTGGACAGTCTCCCTGCGGGACAGTCTCCCTGCTGGACATTCTCCCAGCTGGACAGTCTCCCTGCTGGACCGTCTCGGGCTGGACAGTCTCCCTGGACACCCTCCCTGTGCAGCTCCCCTGGAAAATCTCCCTGGACAGCCTTCCTGGACAGTCCCCCTGGACAGTCTCCCTGGACAGTCTCCCTGGAAAGGCTCCCTGGACAGCCTCCCCTGGACAGTATTCCTGTGTTATTCTCTCTGTATGCCAGAATGCTTAGGGAGTTCCTACAGGCGTTTGGCAGGACAGTCCACAGAACTAACAACTCAGCCATATCAATGACAACCGCTTGCTTTGCCTTTACCCCAGACAGAAGCCATACATGGCCCCTCTGACTTTTCCCTGAGCTTCAGTCGATTTTGGAGGCGTCGCTCCAACTCTGTTTATGGAGCTGTTAGCCCTGATCAGGCTCTACAGGGGTGCTGCTGCATCTACACTTGGTATGCATGACAAATGGCACCCTATTCCATATTTAGTGCACTGCGTTTGCACTTTTGACCCTGGTCAAAAGTAGTGCACTTTATACACTGTAGGGAATAGGGTGCCATTTGGGACGCACTCTAGCCGATACTGGTGGTCAGATGGTTTCCATTACACAGACACAAACCGTTCTCCTCACACCGACTACTGTCAAGGTCTTCTGTATTGGTACTGAATTCTTTGGGTTCATTAGACACAATTATGTTACTTTCCCCAGCAAACCAATGTTACTTTGCCCAGCAAACCAATTATGTTACTTTCCCCAGCAAACCTACAATGTTACTTTCCCCAGCAAACCTACAATGTTACTTTCCCCAGCAAACCTATTTCAACCCTCATATCTCTTCCCGGGTCACATGTTGGATGTTTGCCCTGATGGCATTGGAACAATTATGTCTTCCGATTTGCAATCATTTGCCCTTAATTTGCTTGCTTCGTCTTTATTTTATGTGATTGTAATATTATGACCTTACTGTAAAGAAATGAATGAAATATGGTACCAGAACTATTATAGTGAACTAATCCAAGAATCCCGTGGACCATGAGCCTCATACTGGTTCTCAAGGCAGTGTCAGCAAGCTAAGAGCTGTCAGCAAGCATTTGTTAGAAACTGGCGTGTGCCCAGCTGCCTTCTTCAATCTTCCCTTAGGTTTCCCTTAGTGACTGTGTGTGTGTGTGTTTGTGTGTCTGCATGTGTTTATTTGTGTGTGTGTGTGTGTGTGTTTATGTGTGTGTCTCAGTGAGTGTTTAGGAGGTGCTGCTTACCACAGCCCTGAGCTAATTCTGTGGTAACTCAATCTCCGTGTGAGCGGGTCCCGGCTAGCATTATCCCACCCATCAACAGGCCCTCTCTGGCTGGCTGAGTGTGTCTGAAACACACAGACACACACACACACACACACACACACACACACACACACACACACACACACACACACACACACACACACACACACACACACACACAGCAGGCCAGTCTCACAAGAACCTCCCCAGGGTTGATTTACTGTGTCGACTGAGGGGCCTGTCGGCAGCAACGGCGCTCACAGGCCTCCTGCATCCTGTGTGCACACCATCCAGACATCTTATATCTGTCATTCACCAACTGCAAGAGAAGGAGGGAGGGTTTGTGTGTGTGTGTGTGTGTGAGTGAGTGAGTGAGTGTTGACTGACTGTATGGTAATGATTTATTTCTTAACTTACTACTGTAAGAGAACACAATAGTAAATCAATAATTTAAAGTTCTAATTTAATGTAATAATTAGAATCCTAAATAGACAAAGACATTTAAAAAGAGAGAGTTAATAAACGCCAAACAATACACCACATATTGACTCCAGAGACTTAGGGTGCGCCCCAAATGGTACCCTATTCCCTATATAGTGCATCTGGGCCCTGGTCAAAAGTAGTGCACTATATAGGGAATAGGGTGCTATTTGGTACATAACTTTAGACATGCACCTCAGCGCTACCCATGGTGCTCCTAACCTGCCTGTGCCCCCCAAATACCCTCCGTACAACAATGTTATCCTGTGGGCCACAACTTCCTGTCTCCCTCCCACTGGTTCCAGTCTGCACCCAGTCAGGAAGGCAGTCAGTCAGTCAGTCAGTCTACACCCAGTCAGTCAGTCTGCACCCAGTCAGTCAGTCTGTACCCAGTCAGTCAGGCAGTCAGTCAGGCAGGTACCCTGATCCGCCAGGGTCTATAATATAACGGGTGTGTCGGTCGGTCGGTCAGCAGCAGGTTGGCCGGTCAGTCAGTTGCTATACAGGAACCAGACCAGACCCATTCCCACTAGCCATCGGACCACAATACACCTTCCTTCTCGCTGCTCACCTTCCTGCCTTTGTTGGCATCCATTCATGTTAGTCTGTGGTGGTATTTAGACAGATAAAGCCTTGTAAAGTCATCCATTCATGTTAGTCTGCAGTGGTATTTAGACAAATAAAGCCTTCT
>NC_139990.1:43514556-43524556 GCF_964263955.1 Coregonus lavaretus
CTCTCTTTATCTCTCCCTCTCTCTCTTTATCTCTCTTTATCTCTCTTTAATCTCTCTCTCTCTCTCCTCATCTCTCTTTATCTCTCTTTATCTCTCTCCTTATCTATCTCTCTCTCATCTCTCATCTCTCTATCTCTCTATCTCTCTCATCTCTCTATCTCTCTCTCTCTCTCTTATCTCTCCTTTATCTCTCTCTCATCTCTCTCTCATCCTCTCATATCTCTCTCATCTCTCTATCTCTCTCATCTCTCTATCTATCTCTCTATATATATATCCCTCTCTCTCATCTCTCTATCTCTCTCATCTCTCTATCTCTCTCTCTCTCTCTCTCTTTATCTCTCTTTATCTCTCTCTCTCTCATCTCTCTCTCTCTCTCTATATATATATCCCTCTCTCTCAACTCTCTATCTCTCTCATCTCTCTATCTCTCTCTTTATCTCTCTCTCTCTCATCTCTCTATCTCTCTCATCTCTCTATCTCTCTCTCTATATATATATATCCCTCTCTCTCATCTCTCTATCTCTCTCATCTCTCTATCTCTCTCTCTCTCTCTCTTTATCTCTCTTTATCTCTCTCTCTCTCATCTCTCTATCTCTCTCTCTATATATATATCCCTCTCTCTCATCTCTCTCATCTCTCTATCTCTCTCATCTCTCTATCTCTCTCATCTCTCTATCTCTCTCTCTCTCTCTCTTTATCTCTCTTTATCTCTCTCTCTCATCTCTCTATCTCTCTCATCTCTCTATCTCTCTCTCTATATATATATATCCCTCTCTCTCATCTCTCTATCTCTCTCATCTCTCTATCTCTCTCTCTCTCTTTATCTCTCTCTCTCTCATCTCTCTATCTCTCTCTCTATATATATATATCCCTCTCTCTCATCTCTCTATCTCTCTCATCTCTCTATCTCTCTCTCTCTCTCTTTATCTCTCTTTATCTCTCTCTCTCTCATCTCTCTATCTCTCTCATCTCTCTATCTCTCTCTCTCTCTCTCTTTCTCTCTCTCTGTCTCTCTCTCACAGACACCCCCCGTATCATCACAGTATGTTATTAGAACACAGACACCCCCCATATCATCACAGTATGTTATTAGAACACAGACACCCCCCATGCCCCCGGCCCTCCCTCCTCGCTGACCCAAATGTGTTAGTCATGCAATATTAAGTGCAGTCATCTGTTGAGATGGTGGGGTTGGTCGGTGGTTGGTTGTCAGGGTCTAACACTAGCTACATGTCTAAAGAAAGGTAAGTGCTCAACCCATCCAATTACTCTACAATTAGGGTCACCACTCTGTGCCTTCGCATCTGTGCTCCTCACTCAGCCCATGGCTGACTGCTGACTACCCAGCAGGGGGTGAAAGGGGAGGATAACGGTGATTGGGGGAGGGTGGGGGGGGGGGGGGGGCTGTCACATTATGTCTTGTGTTGCAATATCCTGATTTCTAGAACAAATTAATATTTTTGGGAGGGGTTTTGCACCTTTTTTGTGTGTGTAATTTGTTTGAAGATCAGAATAATGACTGACACACTGTACATAGAAAAGTGAATGCCTTGTTTATGGAATAGATATAAGATATACTGTATAAGATATATAGCTGCAAAACAGACAAACATTGACCACATCCTAAGTATAAGATAAAGTGTTGACCTCTATAATGAGAGCCCCTGTCTTTACCATGCGAGACGTACAGTGACAGCTGGGCAGGAGGACAGAGGGACAGGGGGTAGAGGGACAGGGGGACAGAGGGACAGAGGGACAGGGGGACAGAGGGACAGGGGGACAGGGGGACAGGAGGACAGAGAGACAGGTGGACAGAGGGACAGGGGGAGGCCTACTGTTGCAGATCTGAGGGGAGCATTAAAAGGGAAGCACACCCCGCTTTAGTTCACGGGCAAACCCTCTCTTCCGCCCACTAACTGGGGCCCTGCTTTGCTCTTGGAGCCTGTGGCTGCATCCAAAATGGCACCCTATATTCCCTATATAGTGCACTATTTTTTTTTTGTTGCCAGGGCCCATGGTAGTGTACTCTGTAGGGTGCCATTTGGGACGCAGCCTGTGATTGTAGTGTCCCATGTGCAGCCAGCAGCAGCTCCCAGCAGCTCCCCCAGCGTTATGGACACAGAAAAAGCAGCGGCTCAGTGAGAGGAGCAGCGGACACCCCTCCCCCTCCCCCTCCATCGCTGTGCCATGCAGACTGGGGGCCTGAGACACAGAGAGAGCGAGAGTGGGATGAGGAGTTGAGAGAGAAGATCAAAGCAGGAAGCATGAAAAGGCTCCCATCACACAAGTAAGCCTCCTCCCTACGTATACACACACATGCACACACACACACACACACACACACACACAAACACACACACACAGAGCCTTGAGCCTCTCGTCCCCCTTCATGCAGCAGCCGTCCGTGGAGGCTGAGAGGAGAGGGCAGGTCCCAGTGCCGTGTGAGCCTGACAACAGATGGCTGAGACTGGGGAGCACAGACCTTAACACGTGCCCCCTGCTGGAGCTCAGAGCTGGCAACAACATCTCAAGGACATTCTCCATGCCTGTGAGAGAAAGTGGGCTTGTTCGACTTTACAGCTGACATGATGCATTTAGGGTAACTTGTGACTGACTGTGATCGTCAAACAATAATTAGTAGGTATTTAGGATTTAAGGTGATTAGTAGATCAGACAGTTGCCTGCCATTTCAGCTCCAATGTTGACCAAGCCCATGTGTATATTCCACAATTGCAGCACTCAATGCCCAGATATTCCACAATTGCAGCACTCAATGCCCAGATATGGGCGCCATGGCTCTTCCTATAAAATAGTATAAATAGTTGTGGTGAAATCACACTGCAGTCTTGCTTTCATATGAACTCAAATCAATCCCAACGTTCCCATTTATAAAAACATTTGTTGTTCTCAGAGTTATCTGTTTAGACAAGTGGCTTTTCCTGGACAAAGATATTTAGATCACATTGTGTGTTGAGAAGGTAAACATTGGGAGCCTTAGTTGACACAGGCCTGCCATATCTGTAGAGCCCCTGTAATTATGGGGCCAACAGTGGGGAGGGGAGGGGCTACATTCTCACACAAAGAATAATGAGTCTAGCTGCTGTTTGTACAGTATATAAAGCCACTGTTGGCCCCATCAGTAGGGGACCGGAGTGTTGATGAAATGCTGGAAGAAAGGCCTCCTCTGTCACTGCCAGGGAGAGTTCATGTTCATTACAGGGGCTCTACAGCCTGCTAGACGGCACCTGAATCCACCCCGGCTGAGAAGACAACAACCAATCATCTTATTAGAGTGGTAAACAGCATGGTATAGAATACTGGGATGTTATACTTTAGAATGCTGGGATGTTAGACTTTAGAATGCTGGGATGTTAGACTTTAGAATACTGGGATGTTAGACTTTAGAATACTGGGATGTTAGACTTTAGAATACTGGGATGTTAGACTTTAGAATACTGGGATGTTAGACTTTAGAATACTGGGATGTTAGACTTTAGAATGCTGGGATATTAGACTTTAGAATGCTGGGATGTTAGACTTTAGAATACTGGGATGTTAGACTTTAGAATGCTGGGATGTTAGACTTTAGAATACTGGGATGTTAGACTTTATAATACTGGGATGTTATACTTTAGAATGCTGGGGTGTTAGACTTTAGAATACTGGGATGTTAGACTTTAGAATGCTGGGATGTTATACTTTAGAATGCTGGGATGTTAGACTTTAGAATACTGGGATGTTAGACTTTAAAATGCTGGGATGTTAGACTTTAGAATACTGGGATATTAGACGTTAGAATACTGGGATGTTAGACTTTAGAATACTGGTATGTTATACTTTAGAATGCTGGGATGTTAGACTTTAGAATACTGGGATGTTAGACTTTAGAATACTGGGATGTTATACTTTAGAATGCTGGGATGTTAGACTTTAGAATGCTGGGATGTTAGACTTTAGAATGCTGGGATGTTAGACTTTAGAATACTGGGATATTAGACTTTAGAATACTGGGATGTTAAACTTTAGAATGCTGGGATGTTAGACTTTAGAATACTGGTATGTTAGACTTTAGAATGCTGGGATGTTACACTTTAGAATACTGGGATGTTAGACTTGGAATTACAAGTGCTACACCAGATCAAGACGGTCACATACAAGACTTAAGACTTCCATAAAGGCGCTATGGGATATCTGAAAAGCCGTTTTCATTCAATGTAATACAGTTTTGTCAATACAATGAAGTTCTGTAGAAGTTTAATAAAGTTTTACTGTCACCTGCTGGAAACAACAGCACTCTGTGTTTACTGTTTAGGAACGGGTTCATCTCGGAAACCCAGAACAAAAATCTTGCATAATTGCGTCAGATACTCGATTTATGTAACGTAGTCTGTCCACAAGAGATTAGGAATGGGACTTTGCCTTGTTTAGATTTAGCAACAGTTGTAGAACTGGAAACCCAGATGGTGCAAACAGCAAATGTTCCTGGAACCTGACCTGTTGTGTCATGAGGAGAGCAAACAGCAGAGCTATCAGTCTGTCCGCCTGCCCGTCTGTCCGTCAGCTTCTCCGTCTGTCCGTCCGCTTCTCCGTCTGTCCGTCCCCTTGTCCGTCTGTCCATCTGTCAGTCCGTCCGTCCGTCTGTCTGTCGGTCTGTCCACCCATGGTTTGGGAGACATGGTTGTTTGTGTCAGCTAGCCCAGTTATTCTGTCTATCTGCCTTTCCATCTTGCAGACTCTTGGGAAGTGGGTGTATATTGCTGAGAGTTCAGGCCGTCCTTCCTGTGAGCAAATACTGAATACCTTATTACACAGTGCCTGGATAGAGGTCTCTGTGCCGGTCGATGTCGTTGACTTCTATGGCTTTGGTATTCCGGATCAGAGGACGCTGATGCTTTAGGATCAACTCTAACTTTACTCTGCATGACAATAACACATGGACTTCAGTGATCCCCTTCCCTGTTTCTGAGGTCCTCCTAACAACGTGCCCAGACTGCCTCTTGACCCTGGAGAGATGGGCTGAGGATGGGAAGCCCTACACCGCTCTAAAGCTCTTCAGTAGGAGAAGGGAGCTCACTGCTGCTGAACTGGACTTCTATAAGAAACAGGTAACTTGTCTCAGTCTGCCACCAGAGACGTTCATGGATCCACAGAAAGAGCTCTGTCCCGACACAACTTCCTGTTTCTCGTAACAGAAGTAGGGTTTACCACTATGGTTTCATACCATCTGGTTAACAAAACCCACTGGGTGTTGGTCTACAGACTAACCTCATAGTCTAGCCACATACCCAGCAAATAAACTTGTTAAAGGCCATATTATTGTTTTTACAGTCAGTATGTTACGTTGACCCCTGAGTTCAGGTTGTTTTTACAGTCAGTATGTTACGTTGACCCCTGAGTTCAGGTTGTTTTTACAGTCAGTATGTTACGTTGACCCCTGAGTTCAGGTTGTTTTTACAGTCAGTATGTTACATTGACCCCTGAGTTCAGGTTGTTTTTACAGTCAGTATGTTACATCGACCCCTGAGTTCAGGTTGTTTTTACAGTCAGTATGTTACGTTGACCCCTGAGTTCAGGTTGTTTTTACAGTCAGTATGTTACATTGACCCCTGAGTTCAGGTTGTTTTTACAGTCAGTATGTTACGTTGGCCCCTGAGTTCAGGTTGTTTTTACAGTCAGTACGTTACATCGACCCCTGAGTTCAGGTTGTTTTACAGTCAGTATGTTACATCGACCCCTGAGTTCAGGATGTTTTTACAGTCAGTATGTTATGTTGACCACTGAGTTCAAGTTGTTTTTACAGTCAGTATGTTACGTTGACCCCTGAGTTCAGGTTGTTTTTACAGTCAGTATGTTACATCGACCCCTGAGTTCAGGTTGTTTTTACAGTCAGTATGTTATGTTGACCCCTGAGTTCAGGTTGTTTTTACAGTCAGTATGTTACATCAACCCCTGAGTTCAGGTTGTTTTTACAGTCAGTATGTTACATCGACCCCTGAGTTCAGGTTGTTTTTACAAACAGTATGTTGTGTTGACCACTGAGTTCAAGTTGTTTTTACAATCAGTATGTTACGTTGACCCCTGAGTTCAGGTTGTTTTTACAGTCAGTATGTTACATTGACCCCTGAGTTCAGGTTGTTTTTACAGTCAGTATGTTACATCGACCCCTGAGTTCAGGATGTTTTTACAGTCAGTATGTTATGTTGACCACTGAGTTCAAGTTGTTTTTACAGTCAATATGTTACGTTGACCCCTGAGTTCAGGTTGTTTTTACAGTCAGTATGTTACATCGACCCCTGAGTTCAGGTTGTTTTACAGTCAGTATGTTACATCGACCCCTGAGTTCAGGATGTTTTTACAGTCAGTATGTTATGTTGACCACTGAGTTCAAGTTGTTTTTACAGTCAGTATGTTACGTTGACCCCTGAGTTCAGGTTGTTTTTACAGTCAGTATGTTACATCGACCCCTGAGTTCAGGTTGTTTTTACAGTCAGTATGTTATGTTGACCCCTGAGTTCAGGTTGTTTTTACAGTCAGTATGTTACATCAACCCCTGAGTTCAGGTTGTTTTTACAGTCAGTATGTTACATTGGCCCCTGAGTTCAGGTTGTTTTTACAGTCAGTATGTTACATCAACCCCTGAGTTCAGGTTGTTTTTACAAACAGTATGTTATGTTGACCACTGAGTTCAGGTTGTTTTTACAGTCAGTATGTTACATCAACCCCTGAGTTCAGGTTGTTTTTACAGTCAGTATGTTACGTTGGCCCCTGAGTTCAGGTTGTTTTTACAGTCAGTGTGTTACATCAACCCCTGAGTTCAGGTTGTTTTTACAAACAGTATGTTATGTTGACCCTTGAGTTCAGGTTTTGTTTAGGAATTCATCTCGGAAACCCAAAACTAAAATGTTGCGTAATTGCGTCAGATACTCATTTTATGTTATGTAGTCTGTCCACACGAGATTAGGAATGGGACTTTGTCTTGTTTAGATTTAGCAACAGTGGTGGAACTGTGAACCCAGACAGCAGAGGGGGCTTGTGGGAGGAGCTATAGGAGGATGGCCTCATTGTAATGGCTGGAATGTAATGAATGGAACGGAGTCAAACATGGTTTCCATATGCTTGATGTGTTTGATACCGTTCCAATTATTCCATTCCAGCCATTATAATGAGCCTGTTCTCCTATAGCTCCTCATACCAGCCTCCTCTGCCAGACAGTACAAACAGCAAATGTCCCTGAAATCTGATCTGTTGTACCATGAAAGGCACAGGAGAGCAAATATTAGATCATATAAAAGACTGGAACTATCCTTGGCATCATTGAAACATCAACAGGCATAGTGAGACAGACTTACTGTACAGAGACACAGGGAGATACATTATATTGAGGGAGACGTACTGAGATATGATGCTGGCGGTGTGTGTCGCTGTTGTCCTGGGCCTTCTCTCAGTGAGTGGCTCCCAGGCGGCCCCTTTAACCTGTGAGGATCTCCTAAGACCACTGGAGCTGAGCGGTGTCAATCAGGTACTATCTACTGAACTGTACTGTCTGTCTGTCTGTCCATCTGCCTGTCCGTCTGTCTGTCCGTGTGTCCGTGTGTCTGTCTGTCCGTCGTCTGTCTGTCGGTCCGTCGTCTGTCTGTCTGTCCGTCATCCGTCTGTCATTCCGCCTGTCCGTCCGTCTGTGTTTGTCTGTCCGTCTGTCTGTCGTCTGTCCACCCATGGTTAGGGAGATATGGTTGTTTGTGTCAGCTAGCCCAGTTATTGTCTATCTGCCTTTCTATCTTGCAGACCCTTGGGAAGTGGGTGTATATTGCTGAGAGTTCTGACCGTCCTTCCTGGGAGCAAATACTGTATACCTTATTACACAGTGCCTGGATAGAGGTCTCTGTGCCGGTCGGTACCCAGAACAACATTCTTGACATCGCCAAGTTCTATGGCGTTGGAATTCCACATCAAAATGCTTTTGGAATCGAATGCTTCAGGATCGACTCTAACTTTACTCTGCATGACAATAGCACATGGACTTCAGTGATCCCCATCCCTGTTTCTGAGGTCCTCCTGACAACATGCCCAGACTGCCTCCTGACCCTGGAGAGATGGGCTGAGGATGGGAAGCTCTACACCTCTCTAACGCTCTACAGTAGGAGAAGGGAGCTCACTGCTGCTGAACTGGACTTCTATAAGAAACAGGTGGATTGTCTCAGTCTGCAACCAGCGACGTTCACTGATCCACAGAAAGATCTCTGTCCCGACACAACTCCACTCTTAGAAGATCAAATCGATAAGACAGTTGAGAGGGCAGTTTATATTATTTCAGAGATTCCAAGAATGATCAGAAATACTTTTAAACATTTAAAGAATGCTGTTTTTCAGACATTTTCTGAGATTTTGGGTTCATGAGTAGTTTCCTCCTCCTCCCTGATTGGTTTGCTGCCCACCATGTATTCTACTGTAACCCAGGGTTACAGTACCTAACCCAGCAAGCCTGTAAACAGTCACTGATGCCAGCCTTGACGTTGGATTCAACACAATAAATCCAGATTAAGACAAATATGATTTACATTGTTTTGTTTGTTCAAGTAATCAGTTACAATCGGGATCATTTAAAAATACAATTTCAAAAAAGAATGGGTGATAGTCTACTTTAGCGTTTCCCAAACTCGGTCCTCTGGGACCCCAAGGGGTGCACGTTCTGGTTTTTCTGTCCTAGCACCTACACAGCTGATTCAAATAATCAAAGCTTGATGATTAGTTGATTATTTCTATCAGCTGTGAAGCGCTAGGGCCAAAACCAAAAGGTGCACCCCTTGGGGTCCCCAGGACCGAGTTTGGGAAACCCTGTTCTACTTACATCACTCACAGTAGCCCACTCAACGTATCTTATCGACAGGACAGAGAAGTGTCGGCAGGTAGAGTCGACCAGGTAGCTTAGTGGTTAAGAGCGTTGTGCCAGTAACCGAAAGGTTGCTGGTTCTAATCCCCGAGCCGACTAGGTGAAAAATCTGTCGATGTGCCCTTGAGCAAGGCACTTAACCCTAATTGCTCCTGTAAGTCGCTCTGGATAAGAGCGTCTGCTAAATGACTAAAATGTAGAAGTCATTCCTAAAACATCAACACCACTCATTATGTTTAGGTCATTGGTTCTTTTATTTGGCAGTTTACATGTTTCCTTGTCTTTAGCACAGAAAATAATGAGATGGCGCATGCCATGTTGACAGAACCCAAAAGCTTTATTCAGCGAAGCTTGAGACATATGGAGGGAGAACACTTGTACTGTAGTAGTCAGCTTGTAGAGGATGCAGGCAGATCGTTGTGACATATCTAAAAAGAGTCATTTTAGTGTGCTGAATGTGGAGCATCCATTCTCTATCTATGGAACTACCAGAGAGAGGATGCTGATGATATGACACCTCACTTGAAACACACACACACACACACACACATACGTAGACTTAGAGTGAACATGTGCGTCTGTGTTAGTCTATCAAGCTAAAGGAAAAGGGGGGCTTTAGAACATTTTACTGGCCAAGATGTCATGTACGGTGGCGGTATGATGTAATCATAACATTCAAGTGTCCAGATCCAGTGGAAATAGACTAGAGTAAGCTAAAGTAAATCACCCGGGGCTGCATCCCAAAAGGAACACTATACCCTATTTACTGCACTACTCTGGTCAACAGTAGTGCACTTTATAGGGAATAGGCTGCCATATATAGTCAGGGGTCAGTCTGGAGGAAGTGATAAACAGTTGATTCCTCTGGACACACACATGGTTAAAGATGACCAAGCACCTCTCTAGTTCCAGCTACCTCAAGCTCATTTGAGGACATGTGGACATTTTAAGCCGAGAGTTTGGCAGATTGTTAATGTGAATTCATAGCGTGTGTGTAATTGTGTGTACGTGTGTGTGTGTGTGTGTGTGTGTGTGTGTGTGTGTGTGTGGGATGCCTATCAGGAGTCTGTGTATACTACCTGTTAGCATTCTTCACAAAGACACAGAAAC